>NW_027804418.1:0-2952 GCF_054177405.1 Leptonychotes weddellii | reverse complement strand
CGCCGCCCAGCCCGGCGATCGGCTGCAGCCGGCCCGGTGGCCGCGGGGCGGAGCCCGAGGACCGGAGACGCCCGAGCGCGGAGGGAGCGGGCGCGCCGCGTCCTCGCTCGCCTCTGCCCGTTGCCCCGGTTGCCCCGGTTGCCCCGGTTGCCGCGGAGCCGGGCTGCGGGGCTGCGGGGCTGCCGCGCTCGGGACGCGCGGGGTGGCGGGGCGGCCGTCCTCGGACCCGGTGGCCCCGCGGCGGGGAAGCCCGGCTGCGACGCGGGACGGAGGGCGCGGGGAGCCCCGGCTCCGGGGCGGGACCGAGGGGGCCGGAGTCTCCGCTCACACGAAGGCGGCTCCCCTCCCCAACACCGGCACCCGGGGACCGCGCCCCCGGCCGGCACCCCCTGCAGAGAGAGCAGGCCCACGGCACCCCTCCCACTGAGAGTTACTGACGCGAGTGGGGAGGCTATGGGACCAGACGGAAAGGTACCTCAGCTCCCACAGATTAAAGGACTGAGGGTCAAGAGGTGGTTGGATTAGGGGCGGGGGCACTTTGGAAAAAGAGGGGGGGTGTGGGCGGGAGGGGGTGGGGGGAGGTGTGGGAGACACGAGCCACTGCGAACATCATTTTATACAGGTTGAAATTCTCTTTGCACGTATTTAATTAAGTCGCTGCTGGTTTTTTCCTTGCAGATAAAAGCGATGCAAATCGATTGCCGAAAATCTGAAAATTTGCGACAAAATTCAGAAAATTATAAGCTGATCCTGATCTTATCACCCAGAGACAGTCCCTTGTCACCAAACTGTATTTAAATCCATATCCTGCTTTCAAGCTGGAACAGGATATCAAGATCACTTCCCCATATCATCAAATAATTTGTGAAAGCATGATTTTTGAAGTTGTATCATATTTAAGTGGAAGAGTACATGACCACTTGTTTAGCCAAGTCTTTATTTGCTGGAAGGTGAGGCTGTCAATCTCTAAATAGTCTCCCGCTGCTGCAGCCAACATCCTCCCACGTGAATCTGTGCCAATGTGTAAGCTTAGTCTTTTAGCATAAGAGCTAAGAGTAGGATCATTGAGTGATTGAGGGCAACTGCAGATCACACAACCAAAGTCAGATTTATTTGAAATTAAATCAATCATTGTAAGAAAAATACAAATTCCCTGTAGACAGAAACAACTAATCAAATAACATTAGGAAACAAGCAGAGTCAGGACTGAGGGCCTGTTCCTGACTCCCACTGTCCCCACGTCTGCTTTGGTGGTCATGGTGATAAATCCTGGCCCACTCTCTGTGAAGGTCTAGCGGAAAGGCCGTCAGACCCTTGAAGCTGGGGTGCTGGAGGGGAGACCCCAGAGTGGGCTACTGCAGGTTGGATGGAAGCTTTGATGCCAGAGCCATTATGGTTCATGATTCTAGAGGACAGGGGCCTGAAGGGCCTGGGGAAGGACTGGCCTTTTTGTGGGACCCGGAGCAAAGACTTGCAAGTTCTTGGCCCTCCTGGGAGCCTGGCCTTCCAAGCCAAGAGGCATCTTCCCTGCCCAGATATGGCTGCCCCTGACCCACCCAGCCCTGCTGGACCGAACTTCTCTCCTCCATGTGGCTGGGAAGTAACTGCCATAGTAGTATGAAAGCCCACTTTCCTCAGGCAGAAAGACAACTGTCTGTATGTCAACCCAGCAACTGGACCAGCAAGCTGAGAGGACCCACAGGGTTTGGTGTATGTGGGCAAAGAAAGGTTACGGGTCATTTAAGATGATTATTAAGATTTCTTAATAATGGGTGGGACTTCGTGTTCTCTCTTGTACCCTTAGGATTGCTTTTATATTTCACAAGGACCTGGTACTTCCTTTAGAATTCAAATAAGTTTGAGAAAGAGAATTTGTATATTCACTCAACGATCCTACTCTTAGCTCTTATGCTAAAAGACTAAGCTTACACATTGGCACAGATTCACGTGGGAGGATGTTGGCTGCAGCAGCGGGAGACTATTTAGAGATTGACAGCCTCACCTTCCAGCAAATAAAGACTTGGCTAAACAAGTGGTCATGTACTCTTCCACTTAAATATGATACAACTTCAAAAATCATGCTTTCACAAATTATTTGATGATATGGGGAAGTGATCTTGATATCCTGTTCCAGCTTGAAAGCAGGATATGGATTTAAATACAGTTTGGTGACAAGGGACTGTCTCTGGGTGATAAGATCAGGATCAGCTTATAATTTTCTGAATTTTGTCGCAAATTTTCAGATTTTCGGCAATCGATTTGCATCGCTTTTATCTGCAAGGAAAAAACCAGCAGCGACTTAATTAAATACGTGCAAAGAGAATTTCAACCTGTATAAAATGATGTTCGCAGTGGCTCGTGTCTCCCACACCTCCCCCCACCCCCTCCCGCCCACACCCCCCCTCTTTTTCCAAAGTGCCCCCGCCCCTAATCCAACCACCTCTTGACCCTCAGTCCTTTAATCTGTGGGAGCTGAGGTACCTTTCCGTCTGGTCCCATAGCCTCCCCACTCGCGTCAGTAACTCTCAGTGGGAGGGGTGCCGTGGGCCTGCTCTCTCTGCAGGGGGTGCCGGCCGGGGGCGCGGTCCCCGGGTGCCGGTGTTGGGGAGGGGAGCCGCCTTCGTGTGAGCGGAGACTCCGGCCCCCTCGGTCCCGCCCCGGAGCCGGGGCTCCCCGCGCCCTCCGTCCCGCGTCGCAGCCGGGCTTCCCCGCCGCGGGGCCACCGGGTCCGAGGACGGCCGCCCCGCCACCCCGCGCGTCCCGAGCGCGGCAGCCCCGCAGCCCCGCAGCCCGGCTCCGCGGCAACCGGGGCAACCGGGGCAACCGGGGCAACGGGCAGAGGCGAGCGAGGACGCGGCGCGCCCGCTCCCTCCGCGCTCGGGCGTCTCCGGTCCTCGGGCTCCGCCCCGCGGCCACCGGGCCGGCTGCAGCCGATCGCCGGGCTGGGCGGCG
>NW_027804417.1:0-282 GCF_054177405.1 Leptonychotes weddellii | reverse complement strand
TAATCCCTAATATGAACAGTTTTCCCTACCTTGCCCTCCCTGGAATTCTTAATTCCATTTACCCATACTAAAAGAGGACCGGAGAAGGGAAGTAATAAGCCTAGAGTCATGCAACTAGGAAGTAAATGGAAAATCTAGAAGGAAGGAGGCCCTAGATCTCCTGAATCCAAGTGCAAAGCCTCTTTGCCCAACCATAGTGGAGGACCAGATGCTGGCCCACCTCAGAACACAGGGCATGGGGCAGCCAGAGCATCCTTGGATGCCCCTGGACCTAGGGCTGGT
>NW_027804416.1:0-282 GCF_054177405.1 Leptonychotes weddellii | reverse complement strand
GGCAGTGAGCTGCCCAGAGGTCATCCTGGTCAGCCTTGTCATTTCTGGGACTGTCTTTGGTGCCTAGAGTCCTTGTGTAGGGTAGGTCACCCCATGGGTCAGGGGCCATGACAGAGCCACGTGAGAACTAAGGTTTTGGACCCCTTGGAGCATGAGGACATTATATGCACAGGGCTGAGGAGAGGCACATTTGTCCCCAGGTTCTTGCCTAAAACTCTGGTAGGGAGTGCTTGGGAATAGGGTAAAGGAGCTTGAAGATCCAGTTAATAAACGTAGAGACGG
>NW_027804415.1:0-282 GCF_054177405.1 Leptonychotes weddellii | reverse complement strand
GCCAGGCCCTGCCCAGAGAGGCAGGGGGTTGGGGGACAGAGCCAGTGTCCTCCAGGCAGGCTCAGCCCATCCCAAACCGGCCCCAGGGAGGGATTCGGTGCCCCTCCCCCACAGCCCATGTCAGCTGATACCGAGGCTGTGACCAGGGGCCAGAGACTGACTTCCAGCAGCATCTCCGTGCACAGTAACCCCACAGGGTAATTGGGGCCGACTGGGGCAGGCGCCCCTGCAGAGGAGACTCTGGGTGTCCTGACCACAGCTCCCTTCCCCCAGCAGCGGGGG
>NW_027804414.1:0-282 GCF_054177405.1 Leptonychotes weddellii | reverse complement strand
GAAAATATTTTGAAATAAGTGATAATAAGAGACAATATAGGGGCACCTGGGTGGCTCAGTTGTTAGGTGTCTGCCTTCGGCTCGGTCATGATCCCAGGGTCCTGGGATCGAGCCCTGCATCGGGCTTCCTGCTCAGCAGGGAGTCTGCTTCTCCCTCTGTCCCTTCCCACCCCTCATTCTCTCCCTCTCTCAAATAAATGTTTTTTTTTTTTAAAAAAAGACAATATAACAAATTTTGCTGGATGCAGCTACAGCAGTGCTTTGAGGGAAATTTGTAGGTTT
>NW_027804413.1:0-282 GCF_054177405.1 Leptonychotes weddellii | reverse complement strand
TTTTGTCTCTGTCCTGGAAAGGGTGATTTGAGCTTTTTATTGCTCATCCTACCTATAGATTCAAAATTCAGATGATCTCAAAATTCAGATGATCTCATATCCTTTGACCATCTTCCTTTCTTTCATGCTCTCACATTCCTTGGGGAGGGGGAGCATCACTATATTCTTGGTATCTGCGTCTCCATAACTTCATCTTTGAGGTGCTTGCATTAAGACACAGATTAGTTTACCAAGTCTAAAAATGGAACGACTGTTCTGATAATATTTTTGTGCTGTCTCATA
>NW_027804412.1:0-282 GCF_054177405.1 Leptonychotes weddellii | reverse complement strand
GGTACAAATTTTTGCTTTGAAAGAAATCATACTGTTTAGGGTGAAGTAGTCAGGAAGACTTTTCCTGAGAAGGTGACATTTGATTAGAGGCATAAATTATGGGAAAGACTGACACTATAAAATATCAGGAAGTGTGTTCTGGATAAAGGGAAAAACATGTATTCTCTGAGGCAGGAATAGATGCAGTATGTTTTAGGAATAGCATAAATTCAGTGTAACTAAAAGGAGCTGAAAGAAGAATATTAAGTGAAGTGTAAAATACCCAGGTTGTGGAAGACTTTG
>NW_027804411.1:0-282 GCF_054177405.1 Leptonychotes weddellii | reverse complement strand
TTTTTTTTTTTTTTAATTTTATTTATTTATTCATGAGAGAGAGAGGCAGAGGGAGAAGCAGGCTCCCAAGGAGCAGGGAGCCCGATGCGGGACTTGATCCCAGGACCCTGGGATCATGACCTGAGCCGAAGGCAGACGCTTAACCATCTGAGCCACCCAGGCGCCCTGGTTGGCTCTTTCATATAACATGTGGATCAACTGCTTATGACTTCATGCCGAGACCTGGGCCAGGGGGCTTGGGATACAAAGGTGCAAGCAGCAGGCACGACCCGGTCCTCATGG
>NW_027804410.1:0-282 GCF_054177405.1 Leptonychotes weddellii | reverse complement strand
GCATTCCCACCAATAGTGTAGGAGGGTTCCCCTTTCTCTGCATCCCTGCCAACATCTGTCATTTCCTGGCTTGTTAATGTTAGCCATTCTGACTGGTGTGAGGTGGTATCTCATTGAGGTTTTGATTTGGATTTCCCTGATGTCTAAGGCCCTAATTCTAAGATGCTCTTATTGTAAAAGAAAATTGCCAACCACTCAGAAGAGTGACCTAATGTTTAAGCAAATGCATGTGAGGATTATTATGTACATATAGTGAAGGATGCAGATTAATGCATGAAGCAT
>NW_027804409.1:0-282 GCF_054177405.1 Leptonychotes weddellii | reverse complement strand
CTGGGTGTTATGCACAAACAATGAATCATGGAACACTTCATCTAAAACTAATGATGTAATGTATGGGGATTAACATAAGAATAAAAAAAAAAAAAAAGTTAAACATACACCTGTCAGAGGAGCCAGCCATTTCACTCCTAGGTATTTTTCAAGGAAGAATGAAAGCTTAGGTCTACAAAAATGGATACACGGGTGCTCGTAGATCTTTTGTTTGTGATAGCCCCATACTAGAAACAACATAAATGTCCCCCAACAGATAAATGGATAAACAAACTGTAATCT
>NW_027804408.1:0-2952 GCF_054177405.1 Leptonychotes weddellii | reverse complement strand
GGAGCACTGGGTGTTATGCACAAACAATGAATCATGGAACACTTCATCTAAAACCAATGATGTAATGTATGGGGATTAACATAAGAATAAAAACAAAAACCTAATGATGTAATGTATGGTGATTAAAATAACATAATAAAATTAAATTAAAAAAAGAATTGAAATGAATTGCATTCATCTAAATTAAAGACACAGAGAACTTTAAATTATCCTTGGTATACTTTTCCTGCTACTTTTATTTTATTAGTCAGAAGCTACTATAAGGATAGTACTTTTTCTCAAATAAAATTACTGACTTAAAAATAAATATAGATGTATTATTGTGTTCCTTTTCTTTATATTTTCCTTTGTGATAAATAAAAGACATTAGAAATACAGTTTTTATTTACTTCCCCATTCTTTATCATGTAGGATTCATGTATCTCAATTGCAAAGATACAGAGGGTCCCAAAATTTCCCTGATATGTACAAGGCTAATCTCAATATGTCAAAAGACCCTTTTAGGAAAGTAAAAATGTCAATATGGCTTCCAAAAAGAAGTGTGCTATCCCCACCCATCATGGCTCCTCCCTCCTGCCCCCCAACTCCCTCTGAGAAGTTCTCTTTATTTGGTATAAAATCTTGGTTTTTATGGTGACTGTAGTGGGCTAAATCTGAAGTGGATTAGAAAAGACATTGCACAGATGAATAGAAGTCTTAGCCTATGCAACATTCAGTACAAAGTATAAATATTTGAACTGGGTCTGGAGAGACTATGATTGTGTTCATCATGACAGGAAGTTAGATTATGCTAGGATAACAAATCTTCCAAACTCTCCATGCCTTAAAGTAACAACATTATATATATATTTTTACAAATAATATTGAGCTCTGCTTATTGTAGCTTCTTGAAGACAGAGATATACTGAATCTCCAAATTATGACACTGTCATCTCACCAGGAAGATTCAGTATTTTTGATGGAAGGGGAAAGGACATGGAAAAGCACATGCTGGATTTTCAATGCTTCCCTCTAGAAATGATACAAATCATAACTGCTCACATTTCACTGGCCAAAGTAAATTACATAATCAGGAAAGTATAATCCTCCTACAGGTATGGAAAACCAAAATAACGAAATAGAGAGCACTGTATATCTACTAAAGTTCTTAGGAAGATCAAATTTACATACTTTGAAATTGACCCAGCTCAAGTACATATTTTCTCTTCTGTTTATGTATCTTATCTTTTAAATAAATAACAGCTTTTTTACTATGTGTTGATGATAGATGAAAATGCAATTTATATTTATTGACCTTTTATTCAATCTCCTAACTAAAAATATTTTATAAATTCTAATTTGTATATATCATTTTGGGCTTTCTATGTAGATGATAATGTCACCATTAAAAATAAAAGTTGTGCTTTCCTTTCCAAGCATTATAAATTATTCTTTTTTCTTATATATTGTGTGTGGCTAAGATTTTCAGGGATACGTTGAATAGAGAAAGCAGTAGTATCACCTTTTTGGGCCTAATTTTATAGAAAGAATGATTTTTTTGTATTTCAAATTCCATGTCATCTTAGCTGTGGCATTTTAGTAAACCTTTATGAGATTAAGGAAATTTCTAGCTTTTATTACATGTATCTTATATATCTGTTTTTCTTACAATATGGCATTAAGAGGATTATCCCATTTTTTTTATTCTGCTTATTACATATGAAAAACACTCCCACAATAGTGTAAATTTAAACGTAATGTTCCTGAGATTTGCCTCTTGCCTATCCTTCTCCCAGAATCTGTTCTCAATAGTTATCTTCAATAGAGTGTGGGGGATAATTAGGGAAGTGCAACATCACTCTATATTTAGGAAGTAGGACAAGTGCCCTTGAGTTCCCAGTATTTTCATTGGACAACAAATCCCTGTCTAATTTACCAGGAATTCACTAGAATCTTTGCTTCTATCTCTGAAGTCTCAGTCAGTCATAGTAGCCAGAAACATCCCCTTTGCTACTTAAGCCTTAAACTGTCCCTTAGTAGTATGAAGCACACCGTAGTCCAGATTTTATTTAGATGACACCATAAGCCTTCTGGAATACCGGTTTATTTTATTAAATCTGTGGGAACATAATCCTTCATTTTTCACAATAGAATTGTTTGGACCTGACATTATGTTATGACAGGACTTACCTTAATTTGCTTTGATCCATCATTTTAAAGCCTGCCTTTGTGTGCCCTTTGGTACTAGGTTTGTCTCAAGTATAACATTCTCCTCCTATTCCTAATTTTGAAAGGAGTCTTTCTAATATTGCACAAAATATTACCATGCTTGCTGAGATAACCATAACTCTGCTATATTGTATAATCCAAATTGAGAGATTGATTCATTTAGGTTGCTTACTTTATATTTATTTCAATTACTTATATGTTTTATAAATTTGATTTATTTCTATTAATCTACTTTGTTCTAATTTGTTTTTTTTACTTACATTCCTTTGGGTTAATTAATGGATTGGTGGGGGGTTGGGTGTGCATTTCTTTCTTTCCTTTTTTTTTTTCCTGTTTTTTTGTTTTTTAAATTTTTTATTATAAAGTTATGTTAATCCCCATACATTACATCATTAGTTTTAGATGCAGTGTTCCATGATTCATTGTTTGTGCATAAAACCCAGTGCTCCATGCAGAACATGCCCTCCTCAATACCCACCACCAGGCTAACCCAACCTCCCACCCCCCTCCCATCTAGAACCCTCAGTTTGTTTTTCAGAGTCCATCGTCTCTCATGGTTTGTCTACCCTTCCGATTTCCCCCCCTTCATTCTTCCCCTCCTGCTACCTTCTTTTTTTTTTTCTCTTAAAATATATTGCATTATTTGTTTCAGAGGTACAGATCTGAGATTCAACAGTCTTGCACAATTCACAGCGCTTACCAGAGCACATACCCTCCCCAGTGTCTATCACCCAGTCACCCCAT
>NW_027804407.1:0-13654 GCF_054177405.1 Leptonychotes weddellii | reverse complement strand
AGGGAGGACTAATTGTTATCTAAGCACCCCAAGGGCAATAGTTGCAGACAAGAATTGCTGACAGAGTCAGTGCTATGACACCTACACCATTTTTCAACCCTCTGGAAATATGCCGTCACTGCATAGAGGTTAGAAATTCCTTGCAAGTGTTCACCCTTCTTATTCTCTTTTCTTCCTTCCTTAGAGACTATAGGATAACTACCGTTCAACAAATATCAGTGGGGTCTTGAATAAGGGAAAGTGAGCAACTGTTGTCTGATCCAAATGCAAACTCCTGGATTTTTCACTTTAGCGGTACTCTGGAGATTAACTAATCTCTTCATAAATATCAGAAAATGATGATGTAAGAGCAGACTCATTTACTGAGACTGAACCACTGGTTTCCTAAAGCCAAGTTCCGAGTTGTTCCCACTACACAGACATAAATTCTTAAGAAAGAATTTAACTTTCTCTGGCTCCTTGATATCATTAGTAAATAACCGTTTCTCTGTACTTCATTTTATCCAAGTGGCCAGAAGCACCCCATGCTCCTCCTATCAGAGCAGAGAATGTACCCAGGGGCCTAGGGCTCTGAGGGCAGCTAGGCAACTGTCAGTTGCAGGAAAAGATGAGCTTGGGAACTGAGTTAGAACCCGACCTTCCCGGGACGCCTGGGTGCCTCAGTCAGTTAAGCATCTGCCTTCAGCTCAGGTCATGATCTCAGGGTCCTGGGATGGAGCCCCGCATCGGGCTCCCTGCTCTGTGGGGAGCCTGCTTCTCCCTCTCCTTCTGCCCCTCCCCCTACTTGTGCTCTCTCTCCCTGTCAAATAAATAAAATCTTAAAAAAAAAAAAAGGAACCCGACCTCCTTTCTGCTTTCATGGGTGTGCTTATTCTACCTATTAGCCTAGCGACATTCCTGGACATCCGTGGGAGACTTGACCTCACTCCCACCCAGGGATGTTCATCCTGACAGTGTTTTTTTCTTTCCTTGTGGTTATATAAGACAGCTTCCAACTTGGGATCTCGGGGACATGCTAGAGAGCCTGTGGTTTCAATCATCCCAGTTTCTATCAGTGGGACTATATGAACTAGTTCACTTATATCTGTTCATGGTCTGTATTCCACACCATAAAGCTGTTGTCCACACTATACTCTCTGAGGACCAAATGTGATGCTTTATGGAATAAAATGTGTGCCATTAACAAACGAGTTGAGTGGCACTGCATATTCTATTTCCCCTTTCAACTGCATTATGTGTTTACCATTTTTAAGGTTCTAAGAGCTCCGGCAGAATATAACCCGGTTTACTTTAGTTTGGTAGTACAGATGACAGCATAAGACCTTTCTTCACGTGTTACTAGCATCTTCCTCTGAGACTGTTGAACTCTGAGGTGAAGTGTATACCACAGCTATGAGGTTTGCACTAAATGCTCTGGAGCCTATGCTTATCAAACCCCCAACTCCTCATTTCATAAATTTTCCACCAAGCCAAGAACAGGAGACCTCTACTATCTCTCCTGAAGTGGTGGATGGATGCCTTGCTGTATTTTCATCTTTGTTTTAAAAGAGTGCTGATAAGGGGCACCTGGCTGGCTCGGTTGGTAGAGCATGCGACCCTTGATCTTGGGGTTGTGGTTTTGAACCCCGTGCTGGGTATAGAGATTTCTTTAAAAAAGAAAAGAAAGAAAGAAAGAAAACATAAAAAGTGCTAACAGAAATGTCCTAGCCAAGATGCAGACCCCAGCCATAGAACTCTAATATCTTTCCCCGAGACTGGTGTCCTTGTAGGTATCCCACCCCCAAGGAGACCTCCATATGGAAGGATGGGTGATTTAGCACCAGGGCACCCCAGGGAGCACAGGCCTGGCTTCAGATGTCTTCATATCACAGGGGTTGAACACCAGCTGCTGTTACCTTCTCTCAATTAGCCATAATCTACAGAAAGAAATGCATTTGGAGCTTTACCATAGTCTCCCTCAGTCAAAGAAATGGGAAAAATATCTGCCAATTGTTTTCAAAGCAGTGTTTTGAACAAGTATATTTTGCTTACACTCTGTAAAACAAAAGAGGTGATTGTGAGCACCTCATTGAAATGTCAGCCCAGACTAGTGCTGATTCCAACCTTCTGGGGATTGACTTTTAACCCAACAAGGCAAAATTGCTGCCCTCGGCCTCCTGTGGAGCACAGCTCCCAGTGAGTGCCCCATTCTTCATTGCCAGCTGTAAAAACGGTGTTTCTTTTGAGGCAGTCTTTTGGATATTAAATATTTTCTGTTTGAGGAGGCCCATTCATTTGCCCCAACTGAGTGATGGAGAGTTTGCTTAAACCCAAGAACTTTTGGCAGCCACCTATGTCTGAAGCACAGACAGCTTTTATAATTTTAAGGGATCCCATCTCCTGTGCCAAGCCACCTGATCAATTTGCTTGGAAAGCATACTTAAGGGACCAAGTTCTTTGAAAACAGATGTTTGCATATGGTGGGGAGAGGTGCTTGGACAAGGTTTCAGCTCAGGTGACTTGTTTTTTTAAATAAAATGTGACTGGAGACTTTAGTCTCAGAAATGGCACAATGTAATAAGACATGGAATAACAGAAAATCACCTGATACCCTGGATTGCTCTTTGAAAGAGCTCTTAAATTTCTGAAATGGAGGCAAATGGTGAAACTCCAAATTTGATTTATGTATGACAAGTCTCAATTTGGACTGGCATCAAGACAAAAGAGTAATGGCTTGGCAAACATTAATAAACCATATATACACTTTCTCTTTATACTTCTGAACAACTTGCCAGCCAGGGTTTTTAGCTGGTCATCATGGAAGCTCTCTGAGATGGTGTTAATAGCCAGTAATTTTAAGCATATATGCATTTTCAACTGTTCTAAATCCTTTGGATTATCTTATCTAATCTTCTCCATAGCCCTATGTAATAGATACTATGAAAAATGGAAGTCGAGAGAGGTTATGTAATATACCAAAGATCAACGTGTATTATTAGCTATTGCTGTTCACAAACTATCAACTGGGTGCTTCCCTGGTCTTGGCTGGGCTCACTCATGCATGTGGTCAGCTGAGGGTCAAGTAGTAGGCAGCTTTTTTGAACTCGTCTGGGTTCTCCCACATGTTTGGTGTTGGTTGGCAGTTAGATAGCCTTAGCTGCAACATTTGGACTTTTCTCCATGTGTGCAGTCTTTGTTAAACCACATATTTTCTCTGCCACATATTTTGACCAAGTCACAAACCCAGTACTGATTCATGGGGTGGAAAAATAGATTTTACCTCCTAATAAGAGGTGGGCAAATTTATAACAGATCATTATGGAAAAAAAATTGAGAACCTGGGAAAGTTAAAACAATATTATACAGAACACACAGATTCCCACTATCTAGTTTTTGTAGTTAATATTTTACTGTATTTGCTTTATCACACATCTGTCCATCTATTTATCTTCTATTCATACAACATTCTTTTTTTAAGTATATTTTGAAATAGGTTGCAGACATATGTGTGCCTTCCTGCAAATATATCGTTAACTAGAGATCAGTATTTATCCTTGCTCCTTTTTGTTCTTTTGAAGTAAGATTTGCAGTGGAATGTGCAATTCATAAGTGTACTCTTTGATGAGTCTCAACAAATGCAATCCAAATTCCTGTCAAGATACAGGGTAATCAAACACCCTAGAAATTTCTCTCATCCTCCTTTTCCTAAATCCCCACCCCTACAACCAAAGAGGCAACCACTATTGTGATTTTTTCACTGTAGATGAGGTTTGTCTGTTCTAGTAATAGGTGGACCCATAAGTGTAATCACACACTTGCTCTGGTGAAAAGCTTCTTTCACTCAACATAATGTTCCTGAGATCCATCCACATTGTTACATGCAACAGCAGTTGACTCATTTTTATCACTAAGTAGTATTCCATTTTATGTATACTCTCCAGTTATTTTGTGTATTTTCTTTTTGATGAACACATGAGCTATTTCCAGTTTTGGGCTCTTAAGAATAGAGCTGATATGCAATTCTTATACACGTGTTTTTGTGTATGTATGTATTTTCTAGGAGTAGAAATGAAGGTCAGAGGATAGACATGTTTAGATTGTTTGTAGCTTTACAATTATGTATAATTGATACATGAAAAATGTACGTATTTAAAGTGCAACATTTGGTGAGTTTTGACATATGTATATACCAGTAAACCTTTCACTAGGATCAAGATAAAGAACCCATCCATCAAACAAAGAAATTTCCTTATGTCCCTATTGTAAACTTTTCCTTCTCTCCTCCAACCTCAGGCACTCTACTTTCTCTTATTATGGATTAGTTTGCAATTTCTAGAATTCTATATAAATGGAATCATACTATATGTGCTCTCCTTTGTCTTTTTTTCATTCAGCATAATTAATTTAAGATTTGTCTTAGACAAATAAATAAATTTAAGATTTTTTATTAAATATTGATCATTATTATTTTCAATCATGATCATCAATCAAATAATTATCAATAGTTTCTTTTCTTTTTTTGCAGAGCAACATTCTGTGTTGATATACCACAATTTATTCATGCACCTGTTGATGGACTTTTGGATCGTTTCAAGTTGTTTTAGTTATTACAAATAAAGCTGATATGTACAGTTCTTTGCAAAAGTCCTGGTGTGGGCATGTGCTTTATTTTTATTGCATTTAAATTTTTAGGTGTAGATTGAATGCCCAATCACATGGTGAATATATGTTTAACTCCTCAAGAAATCTTTTCTCAAAATGGTGTATTGTTGTACTGTATTTCATTTCCATAACCAATATTAGACTTTCAGTTGTGACATGTGCTTGCCAACATTTGGTATGGGCTGTTTTTTAAACTTCAGCTAATCTAGTGGCTGTGTAGTGACAAAATTTTGATTTTAAATTACACCTTTCTCATTACTAATGATGTTGAACATTTTTTATGTGCTTATTTCCCATCCATATACCTTTTTTAAATGTGTGATGTGTCTATTAAATATTTTTGTTCATCTTTTATTAGCTTTTTATTGGTTTATTCCTATTAGGAGTTGTCAGTTTGTGTATATATGTGTGTGGGTCTTAGAACAGACATATATTTAGATATTTTTGTAGCTTTATTGGGGTATAAATGATATATGACAAACTGCATGTATTTCAAATGTAATATAAAATACAGATTCTTCTCTCCATTTATTTGTCTTCTTTAAGAAATATTTTATAGATTTGATTGTACAAGTCCTGTACAAATTTTTCAAATTTATCCATAAGCATTTCATACTTTCTTTTTAAAAAAGATTTTATTTATTTATTTGAGAAAGAGAGAGCATGAATAAGGGAAGGGGCAGAGAGATGAGCAGACTCCCTGCTGAGTGGGAATCCAGATGTGGGTCTTGATCCCAAGACCCTGGGGTCATAACCTGAGCCGAAGTCAGACGCTTAACTGACTAAGCCACCCAGGCGTCCCAGCATTTCATAATTTCTAATTGAACTACAAAAGTAATTGTTTTTAGTTTCGCTTCCTGATTGTCCATTTACAGGATATGTAAGTAGAATGATATTTGTATACTAACTTCAAATCTTGCAATGCTGCTAAAGTCACTTATTATTTCTAGTGATGTTCTTATAGATTCCTTAGTATTTTCTATATGTAAGATCATCACATCTGCACATAAAGACCATTTTACTGCCCCTTTACTAATCTGTATGACTCTAATTCCATGATTAGGTACTATGTGCGTACAAATGGTGAGATCAGGATCTCCTTCTTACAAAGACTACATATTATTTAATCATTATGATGCTAGCTGTATGATTTTTATAGGTTCTTTTTATCAGAATGAAGAACAATTTTATTCCCAGTTTGCTAGGAATAAAACTCGGAGTTTTCTTTTTTTTTTTTTTTAAGATTTTATTTATTTATTTGTCAGAGAGAATTGAGAGGGAGAAAATAAGCAAGGGGAGTGGCAGCCAGAGGGAGAAGCAGGCTCCCTGCTGAGCAAGGAGCCCGACCTGGGACTCAATCCCAGGGCCCTGGGATCATGACCTGAGCTGAAGGCAGACACTTAACTGACTGAGCCACCCCGGCATCCCAAAACTAGGAGTTTTCTTAATGAATACATGTTAGATTTTGTCAAATGCTTTTTCCAGATAAATTAAGATGATCATATGGTTTTAGTTTTTCTTAGTTTAATAATATTATGAACGACATGAATTGATTTTCAAATTTTAAACCGACCTTGAATTCCTGGGATAACTCACACTTGCTCATGATGCATTTTATATTACATATATAGTTGGATTTAATTTCTCAATTTTTCTTGGGAATTGCTACCTCTACTTTTAGGAGGAATATTAGCTTCTAGTTTTCTTTTATTATAATCTTTTTGTCTAGTTTGGGTAATGCAGGCCTTATAAAATGAAATACACTGTTTCTTCTTTTATATTCTAATATCAATTGCGTAAAATTGATATTTTTTCTTGCTTAAATGCTTGGTTGAGTTCAGCAATGAAGCCTCTGAGCCATTTTTTTTTCTAGAAATGTTTTAACTAAAAAATCAGTCTTTTTATAGAGATATGACTTTTCAGATTATCTATTTTTTGTTTTGTGAGCTTGGAAGTATATGTATGTCAACAAATTCAGCTGTTTCATTTAACTTGTCAAATTTATTGGCATAAATTTGTTTATAGCGTCCCTTATTGTACTTTTAATGTCATAGGATGTGTAATGATGTCTACACTCTCATCACTCATATTTTTAAATGTATCTTCTCTTTTGTTTTCTTGGTTAGTCTGGTTAGTACTTTATCATGTTTATTAATCACATGTTTTGATTTCACTGATTTTCTCTATTTTATTGTTTGACATTTAATTGACTTCTTCCTTTATCTTTATTATCTATTTTTCTCCGCTTATTTGGGTTTCTTTTTCTTTTTCTTTTTTTTTTTTTTTGGAAAAAGAGATACAGAGAGAGCGGGGGTGGGGAGGGGCAGATGGAGAGGGAGAGAAATAATCTTAAGCAGGCTCCATGCCCAGCACAAGCCTTATGCCAGGCTTGATCTCCTGACCCTGAGATGATGACATGAACTGAAATTAAGAGTCAATGCTTAACTGACTGAGCCACCCAAGCACCCAGATACTTTCATTTCCTGAGAAGAGGTTGATGTCATTCTTATCCTTGTCATATATTGTGTCTTTTCCTGATCTGCTTTTAAGATTTTCTCTTTATAACTACTTTTAAGCAATTTGATTATGAAAGGAGATGATATAGTCTTCTTTTGCTTGAAATTTGCTGAACTTCTTAGGTCAGAAGATTTTCATCAAATTTGGAAAGAATATTTGGCCATTTTTTTCTTCAAGTATTTTTTTCTTTTTCTGTCACTTGTTCTCTTTTTTTTTTTAAGATTTTATTTATTTATTTGACAGAGAGATACACAGTGAGAGAGGGAACACAAGCAGGGGGAGTGGGAGAGGGAGAAGCAGGCTCCCCACAGAGCAGGAGCCCGATGTGGGGCTCAGTCCCAGGACCCTGGGACCCTGAGACCATGACCTGAGCCGAAGGCAGATGCTTCACGACTGAGCCACCCAGGCACCCCTGTCACTTGTTCTCTTTAGGTGACTGCAATTATACACTTATTAGACTGTTTTTTTTTTGTTTGTTTGTTTTTTTTAAATGAAGGGATAGTCAAATGTTTAAGATTTTTTTTTTTTATTTGCGAGAGAGAGAATGAGAGACAGAGAGCACGAGAGGGAGGAGGGTCAGAGGGAGAAGCAGACTCCCCGCTGAGCAGGGAGCCCGATGCGGGACTCGATCCCGGGACTCCAGGATCATGACCTGAGCCGAAGGCAGTCGCTTAACCGACTGAGCCACCCAGGCGCCCTTATTAGACTGTTTGAAGTGGTCTCATAGCTCACTGAGCCTGCTTATCTCCTTTTCAAGTTGTTTTCTGTTTTTGTTTTTAACTTTTGTTTTTTGAATAATTTATATTGCTGGTACTTCTAGTTTACTAATCTTTTCTTCTGGAGTTTATATAATTTATATTAATCTGTTTCAGTGTATTTTTCATCACTAGAAGTTCAATTTGAGTCTTTTAAATATCTAACATGCCTCCTGTTAACATGCTCATTATGACTCCTACCTTCTTGAACATAACGGAGTGTATTTATGATAGCTGGTTTAATATCTTTCTCTACCAACATTATCATGACTCATTTTTAAAAAATATTTTATTTATTTCTTTATTTGACAGAGGGAGAGAGAGTGAGAGAGAGAGCAATAGCGGGGGGAGTGGCAGGCAGACAGACAGGGAGAAGCAGGCTCCCTGCTGAGCAAGAAGCCCAACAGGGAGCTCAATCCCAGGGCCCTGGGATCATGACCTGAGTTGAAGGCAGGTGCTTAACTGACTGAGCCACCCAAACTCCCCTATCATGACTTATTTTTAATGATTGGTTTTTCTCCTCATTGTGAAACATTTTTTTCCTGCTTTTTTTGCATTTTGGGTAGTTTTTTGAATTGGATACGGGACATTGAATTTTGTGTTGTTAGGTCCTGGGTTTCTCTCCTTGAATTATTTTTGGTTTTATTTCAAGATACAATGAAGATTTTTAGAATTAGTATGATCTTTTTTGAGACTTGCTTTTAAATTTATTGGTAAACACCAGAGCAGTCTTCAGTTTGGGGTTATTTTGGCCCTACCACAGAGGTGATTTTCAGAATTCTGAATACTGAAGCTGGAGCCCCAAGATGTGCAGGGTTTCTCTTTTCTGGCTGTTGGCATTATATGTGATCTATTTCTTTTTCCCAGCCTTGGTTTGTTTCCTCACAAACAAGGACTTATCAGTTCTCACTTTCATGCTAGAAGGAAGACTCGGCAAAACTCTGTAGTTCTATCTGTGAAGCTCTCTTCTCTCTGTTACTGTGCCCTGTAACTTTTGTCCCCCTGTGGCTTCTTTAAATTGTCAACACTGCCTCCTCAACTCAAGTGGATTGCTAGTCTCGCTTTCAGTTTCCTTTCTCTACAACTTGGTCTGGAAACTTGAGGCAGTAAGCTGTTTATCTTAAGAATCATATGGTGGCCTTCTCTAAGAAGTTACTGTCTTGTGTTGCCTGTTTTCCAACATCTGCTAGTTGTGTCACATATTTTGTTTGTTTTTTAGTTGTTTAAGGCAGAAAGATAAATTTAACATCTGTTACTCCATTATGGCTAACTGGAGATTTTTCTTTTCTTTCAAGTCTACTCATATCTTTAATTTTATAAGACATTTCCAGGCCCTTTCCAAATTGGGACTAGCCTTTTACACTCCCACAAACATGTATAAAAGTTTTTCATATTCCATATCCTCATCTATGTTTGGTACTGCCAGTTCTTAAAAATTTTAGCCATTTGAGTTGTGTACATTGTTATACTGTTATGGTTTTAATTTTCATTTTTCTTATACTTAATGTTCCCTAATGTTTCATATCCTCATTAAATATTTATATATCCTCTTTTGTGAAATGTCTGTCCAAATATTTTGTTAAGATTTTATATTTGCTTGTTTGTCTTTTTATTATTGAACTATAGGAGCTCTTAATTTATTCTAGTGACTAATCCTTTATCAGATGTTTTTTGAAAATATTTTCTCAGTCTATGGAATGCCATTCCAAGATCTTAATGATGTATTTTGATGAGCAGAAGATTTTAGTTTAGTTTTTTTTTTTTAATATTTATTTATTTGGGAGAGAGAGTAAGAGCAAGCATGGGGAGGGACAGTGGGAGAAGGAGAGAGAGAACCCTCAGGTACATTCCCCACTGAATGTGGAGCTGGATGTGGGGCTCAGTCCCAGGACCCGGATATCATGACCTGAGCTAAAACCAGGAGTCAGCTACCTAACCAACTGAGCCACCCAGGCACCCCAAGATTTTAGTTTTCCTAAGTACAATTTCTAAATGTTTTTTCTTTAATGTTTAATGCTTTCTGTGTCCTAGCTAAGAGACCATTGCTTTCCCTCATGTCATGAAGAAATTCTCCTATTTTCTTCTAAAGTCTTCATAACTTTAGTTTTCATATTTAGATTGTATAATCAACCTCTAATTTTTGTGTAAAGGATAGGGCACAAATCAAGGATTATTGTTTGTTTGTTTTTTTTTTTCCTTTGGATGTTCAAGTTTACCTTCACCATTTTTTAACAAGCTTTCAACTGTTTTTGGATTTCTTTGTACCTTAGTTGAAAATCAAATGACTAAGTTGTTTCTATTTTTAGGCTTTATATACTGCTTTATTTCTTAATCCTCATGCCTGAAAAAATCACATTGTCTTGATTAATATAGATTTATATTGTCTTGAAGTCAGATTGTATAAATACTCCAACTTGTTCTTCTTTATCTAGAATATGTTGGATATACTAGTTTCTTTGCATTTTGATACAGACTTTGAAAGAGGTTGTCAATTTCTATAAACACATGGCTGAATTAAGATTGGACAGATTAAGATCTATAGGTCAATTTAACCAAAATTGATAATTTAACTGTATTGATTCTTCCAAATCATGAGCATAATATATACCTCCTCATTTATTCGGTCTTCTTTAATTTCTCACAAAAATGTTTCTCTCTCTCTTTTTTTTCAGTGTAATGTTCTTATATATCTTTTGCAAAATGTATTCTTAAGTATTTTATGACTTCTACAGTATTGAAAGTACTATTTAAAAAGTTGTATTTCCAATTATCTGTTGCTGGTATATAGAAATGTATTTTTTTGGCTTGTGCTGAGCTTAGTTCTCCACCTTTCTGTGGTCAACAAGAGCTTTGCCAGACAATTCTCCTTTTTTTTTTTTCTTTTCAGCTCTATAACTGCTAAAGCTGTGCTTATTTATCTACTTCCCACACCACCAAGTAGTGACCCTTTACATGGGCAAATCTTGGAGTGTCAGTATCTTGATTCAGTCTTGCAATTAGAAATGCCCCCACAGAAAAAGTAGCTATGAAATGTGAGCTCATCTTCATGGTTTTGCCTCTCAGCAATCTTGGTCCTCTAGTCTGGATATCTATATCTATAAAAACAGAAACACATATAGAATTAATAGTATGTATATGTTATATATGATATATTATTTATGTAATAATATGTAGTATTATACATTATATAGTTTTATATAATATATATTATGTTTTACACTTTATACATATAATATTATATACATACTATATTAGATTTTATGGGCTGTCTATTTGTTTTCACTGGGAGTGTTAGTCTGCTACAAGCTACTCTGACAGAAACAAAAACAGATCTAGGGGTGGCATTTAAAAGTTAATACTGAATGGGTTAGAGATGGAGAAAGAGAGTGAGAGAATTAAAAACTATTTTAAATCATTTCTTTCACTAGATCTATCACTATCTGAGATCTAGTTTGAAAGAGATATTTGGAATCTATTTGGAATAGAGCTGGAGTAACTCACCTTCCACTCATATCCTGTTATGTTTATCTTCACTTCTTTTTTTGCTCAGACTCTTTATGTTAATTTATGTTCTAATTTATGTACCACTAGGTCACTTTGCTTTTTCAGAGCCACCAGAGGTCAGGGCCTCATTGAATTCTGTTTTTGCTTTCATGTAAGTACTTGATATAATGTCTTCCACATACAGGCACTTGATAAATACCTGATAAGAGTGAAGAAAGAGGAAGAAATATTAGTCTTTACAATAGTGGTTTCCAAATTAAACATGTTTCTCTCAGCTGTACTTCACATGTTTAAATACAGTTAAATGTTTCTGTGTAGGAATTCCTTCCTGGCATTTTTTGAGATCTTTCTATGCTTTCCCAAATCCCAAATCTTCTAAGAGATCATTTGTTAAATCAGGAGAACAGGAAATGTATTATAATTCTCATGTGAAAATTGATGCTTAATAAGCAACAGAGAGACCTACCAGTTCACAGGAATCCATTGATGACAAGTTGAAAACAAGAGCAGGACAAGCTGACAGTCAGTCAAGGGTTAAGTTTTACAGTTCCATGGTCCAGGAAAGAAACATGAAGGAGAGGAGCTAGCATGTTTGAATCGGTCTCCCTTGTTCTTGTTGGCATATTATGTGTGTTTTCCTGGATCTGGTGCTACTACTAGTGAGGCATTTTTGCAAGTAGAATAAATATTAATACATTTATATGCACAGCATATTTTGTACAATTCCTGTGAGTAGAGTTCTAAGAAACAGCAAGCTTTGGAGGCAAGGAAAAAGTCCTCAAATTGACAATTTTATAAGGAGATTTTGTGGTATGCTATTAACCTTGCTAGCTACAGACTACAGGTTTTTGTAAATACCTTAGAAGAAGAGATGCAAAAAAAGAAGATGATAATGTTGTGAAATATTGTGACATGGAGTTAGAAACTACTCTAAAATCTGAATTAAAGCAGTAATAGTGACTCCAACCAAAAAAACAGTATCAGAGAAAGCCAACAAACCCAACAGAAAAACACCGTGGAACACATTAAACAATGATATGACCAACTTCAACACAAAACGAAAGACATTTTCTACACCTGGAATAGTTATCATGACACAAAGATTAAGATCATGGAATAAAACAATTAATCCTTAGTTTTTTTAAATTTTATTTAGGAATGACAATTTTTAATATTAAATATTTGTAGTATTATGTTTCAATATTTACAAAATTTTCTTTTGTATTAATATTCCCTTTCTTTGCTGCTTTTATTGTCAAATGTCTTTCTCAAGTAGAGATCACTTTCTATATTTCTGAATATTTTGTGTATTTTCATGTTTTTTAGCATTTTGAAATATATAAAAATATATTTGTTTTTTTGTTTTTTTAAATTTTATTTTATTATGTTATGTTAATCACCATATATTACATCATTAGTTTTTGATATAATATTCCATGATTCATTCTTTGCGTATAACACCCAGTGCTCCATTCGGTAGGTGCCCTCTTTAATACCCATCACCAGGTAAACCTCTCTCCCATCCTCCTCCCTTCTAGAACCCTCAGTTTGTTTCTCAGAGTCCATAGTCTCTCATAGTTTGTCTCCCGCTGCGATTTCCCCCCCTTTCATTTTTCCCTTCCAACTATCTTCTCTTTTTTAACATATAATGTATTATTTGTTTCAGAGGTACAGGTCTGTGACTCACAGTGCTCACCATAGCACATACTCTCCCCAATGACTATCACCCAGCCACCCCATCCCTCCCTCCCCCAACCACTCAAGCAACCCTCAGTTTGTTTCCTGACATTAAGAATTCCTCATATCAGTAAGATCATATGATACATGTCTTTCTCTGATTGACTTAGTTTGCTCAGCATAATACCCTCCAGTTCCATCCACTTTGTTGCAAATGGCAAGATTTCAATTTTTTGATGGCTGCATGATATTCCATTGTATATATATACTACATCTTCTTTATCCATTTATCTGTTGATGGACATCTTGACTCTTTCCATAGTTTGGCTATTGTGGACATTGCTGCTATAAACATCAGGGTGCACATGCCCCTTCAGATCCCTACATTTGTATCTTGGGGTAAATACCCAGTAGTGCAATTACTGGATTGTATGGTAGCTCTATTTTCAATTTTTTGAGGAACATCCATACTGTTTTCCAGAGTGGCCACACCAGCTTGCATTCCCACCAACAGTGGAGGAGGGTTCCCCTTTCTCTGCATCCCCACCAACATCTGCGTT
>NW_027804406.1:0-282 GCF_054177405.1 Leptonychotes weddellii | reverse complement strand
TACCAAAAGTTTACTGATATTCAAAATCACAGATTTGCCCCATATCAGCAAAGACATGAATGACATTCCATTCTCAAGTGATCCTTACACACATACACACACACACACACACACTTTGAATAATTTGTCTTTGAAAGGGGAATCACCACAGTTGTCCTCTGTTTACAATGATCCATGGGCTCTTAAATAAGTAGGTCTGGGTACCACATACTTCACTGCTTCATATTTAAAGACTAGCAACCACAGAAAGATGTTAGATGGCCAAGGAAGGGAAACAGTTTG
>NW_027804405.1:0-282 GCF_054177405.1 Leptonychotes weddellii | reverse complement strand
TTCATTGATTCCTGTTGGTTTTCTATTTCCAATTTTATTAGTTTCCCTCCAATCTTTGTTAATTCTACCTTCTGTTTTAGGTTTAGTGCACTTTCTTCCCCAGTGTCTTAAGGTGGCAGAATAGGTTATTGATTTGGTAACTTCCTTTTTAATATAGGCATTGAAAGCTGTAAATTTCCTTTTAACTCCTTCTTTTGGCGCATCACATAAGTTTTGGTATGTTGTATACTCATTTTTTTTTGTCTCTATGTATTTTATGATTTCCCTTGTGATTTCTTTTTG
>NW_027804404.1:0-282 GCF_054177405.1 Leptonychotes weddellii | reverse complement strand
GGACCCTGGGATCATGACCTGAGCCGAAGGCAGACGCTTAATGACTGAGCCACCCAGGGGCCCCTGAGGTTTTCCTTATTTCCTGAGGCATCTATCGCTATGAACTTTACTTCTAGTACAACTTTTCCTGCATCCCATAAAGTTTAGTATATGTGTTTTCATTTTTATTTGTCTCAAGGTATTTTCTAGTTTATTTTCTCATTTCTTTGTTGATCCATGCTGTTCCAGAATATGTTTTATTTTTTCAACCTATTTGTGAATTTTCTGGTTTTCCTTCTGCTT
>NW_027804403.1:0-282 GCF_054177405.1 Leptonychotes weddellii | reverse complement strand
GATGGGTCTTGTTTTTTTTTTTATCCAATCTGATACCCTGTGTCTTTTGATTGGGGCATTTAGCCCATTTACATTCAGGGTAACTATTGAAAGATAGGAATTTAGTGCCATTGTATTGCCTGTAAGGTGACTGTTACTGTATATTGTCTCTGTCCCTTTCTGGTCTATGTTACTTTTAGGTTCTCTCTCTGCTTAGAGGACCCCTTTCAAGATTTCTTGTAGGGCTGGTCTGGTGTTCACAAAATCTTTTTGTTTGTCCTGGAAGCTTTTTATCTCTCCTTC
>NW_027804402.1:0-282 GCF_054177405.1 Leptonychotes weddellii | reverse complement strand
TAATCCCTAATATGAACAGTTTTCCCTACCTTGCCCTCCCTGGAATTCTTAATTCCATTTACCCATACTAAAAGAGGACCGGAGAAGGGAAGTAATAAGCCTAGAGTCATGCAACTAGGAAGTAAATGGAAAATCTAGAAGGAAGGAGGCCCTAGATCTCCTGAATCCAAGTGCAAAGCCTCTTTGCCCAACCATAGTGCAGGACCAGATGCTGGCCCACCTCAGAACACAGGGCATGGGGCAGCCAGAGCATCCTTGGATGCCCCTGGACCTAGGGCTGGT
>NW_027804401.1:0-282 GCF_054177405.1 Leptonychotes weddellii | reverse complement strand
TTTTTCAACCAACATCTTATCAATTCCGTTTTATTTTTTTAATTTTTTTTAAAGATTTTATTTATTTATTTATTTGAGAGAGAGAATGAGAGAGAGAACACATGAGAGTGGGGAGGGTCAGAGGGAGAAGCAGACTCCCTGCCGGGCAGGGAGCCTAATGCGGGACTCGATCCCGGGACTCCAGGATCATGACCTGAGCCGAAGGCAGTCGCTTAACCAACTGAGCCACCAAAGTGCCCATCAATACCTTTTTTTAAAAGCTTTTTTATTTTTCATTTTTAG
>NW_027804400.1:0-282 GCF_054177405.1 Leptonychotes weddellii | reverse complement strand
CATTGTTTGTGCATAACACCCAGTGCTCCATGCAGAACGTGCCCTCCTCAATACCCACCACCAGGCTAACCCATCCCCCCACCCCCTCCCCTCTAGAACCCTGTTTGTTTTTCAGAGTCCATCGTCTCTCATGGTTCGTCTACCCCTCCGATTTCCCCCCGCTTCATTCTTCCCCTCCCGCTACCTTCTTCTTCTTCTTTTTTTTTTTCTTAACATATATTGCATTATTTGTTTCAGAGGTACAGATCTGAGATGGCCACACCATTTTTTAGAACATTGCTT
>NW_027804399.1:0-282 GCF_054177405.1 Leptonychotes weddellii | reverse complement strand
TGATAATCACCCAAAGTCCATAGTTTAACTTAGGGTTCACTCTTGGTACTGTACTTTCTACAGGTTTAGACAAATATATAATCATATGTATCTGCCATTATAGCATCATCCAGAGTAGTTTCACTGCCCCAGGAATTCTGTGTGCTCCACCTACTCATCCCACACAACCCCTTGGCCTATGGTGACAATGGATCTTTTTTTTTTTTTTTTTTTTTTTTTAAAGATTTTATTTATTTATTTGAGACAGAGAGAATGAGATACAGAGAGCATGAGAGGGAGGAG
>NW_027804398.1:0-282 GCF_054177405.1 Leptonychotes weddellii | reverse complement strand
TTGAAATTTAAAAGATGGGGGACTAAAGCTGGGCTTATAAACATGGAAATGGAATTTGGAATATGGAAAATACAAAGAGCTCCGAAAATGCTACAATGTTACATAGATAGTAAGAGTTCATTGAAAATACTAAAAGAGTTGAGATTATCCAATCTCAAGAAGACACCTAGCAAGAAATTTATAAAGTTATATATATGCTTTCACTAAAAAAAAAAAAAAAATTAAACTAGATGGAGCTCAGCAATAAACTGAGATCTTCATTTATATTACACTAGTCATGGA
>NW_027804397.1:0-282 GCF_054177405.1 Leptonychotes weddellii | reverse complement strand
AGCTTCATTACCAAAATACTGATTCAAGATTTGAAAAGTTAGAGTGAACAAAGTATGCCTCAAGTCAAATTTGGAGTGGTAACGTTTTTTGAAGACTCAAGAGGTGGTTGGTTGCCACACACGTCCAAGTGATTTAATAGGTTTTTGATGGTATCAGAGATTCTTGCATGATTTACCTGGAGAACTTCCAGTCCCTTAAGATTTACACCTTGAGACAAAAGGAGAGGGACTATTAGAAATCTTCTTTGTACCATAATTATAGGTCCTGTCCAGCCACAGGCT
>NW_027804396.1:0-2953 GCF_054177405.1 Leptonychotes weddellii | reverse complement strand
ATGGAGCACTGAGTGTTGTGCATGAACAATGAATCATGGAACACTTCATCTAGAACTAATGATGTAATGTATGGGGATTAACATAAGAATAAAAAAAAAAAAATAAAGCTATCCTATGACCCAGCAAAAAAAAAAAAAAAAAAGAATGGATGTTGTACTTTGTCAAATGCTTTTTCTGCATCTATTGAGAGGATCATATGGTTCTTGTCCTTTCTTTTATTTATGGAGTGTATCACATTGATTGATTTGCAGATGTTGAACCAAACTTGCAGCCCAGTAATAAATCCTACTTGGTCATGATGAATAATCCTTTTAATGTACTGTTGGATCCTATTGGTTGGCATTTTGTTCAGAATTTTTCCATCCATATTCATCAGGAATATTGGTCTGTAATTCTCCTTTTTGGTGGGGTCTTTGGTTTTGGGATCAAGGTATTGCTGGCCTCATAGAAAGAGTTTGGACATTTTCCTTCCATTTCTACTTTTTGAAAGAGCTTCAGAAGAATAGGTATTAATTCTTCTTTAAATTTTTTGTAGAATTCCCCTGGGAAGCCATCCGGCCCTGGGCTCTTGTTTGTTGGGAGATTTTTGATGACTGATTCAATTATTTGCTGGTTATGGGTCTGTTCAAATTTTCTATTTCTTCCTGGTTCAGTTTTGGTAGTTTATACATCTCTAGAAATGCATCCCTTTCTTCCAGATTGCCGAATTTGTTGGCATATAGTCGCTCATAATATTCTCTTATAATTGTTGTATTTCTTTGGTGTTGGTTGTGATCTCTCTCCTCTTTCATTCATGATTTTACTTATTTGGGTCCTTTCTCTTTTCTTTTTGGTACGTCTGGCCAGGGGTTTATCAATCTTGTTAATTCTTTCAAAGAACCAGCTCCTTGTTTCATTGACTGTTCTACTGTTCTTATGGTTCCTATTTCATTGATTTCTGCTCTAATCTTTGTTATTTCTCTTCTCCTGCTGGGTTTAGGCTTCATTTGCTGTTCTTTCTCCAACTCCTTTAGGTGTAGGGTTAGATTGTGTATTTGAGACCTTTCTTGTTTCTTGAGAAAGGCTTGTATTGCTATACTTTCCTCTTAGGACTGCCTTTGCTGCATCCCAAAGATTTTGAACAGTTGTGTTTTCATTTTTATTTGTTTCCGTGAATTTTAAAAATTCTTCTTTAATTTCCTGGTTGACCTATTCATTCTTTAGTAGGATGCTCTTTAGCCTCCATGTATTTGAGTTCTTTCCAACTTCCTTCTTGTGATTGAGTTCCAGTTTCAAAGCATTGTGGTCTGAAAATATGCAGGGAATGATCCCAGTCTTTTGGTACCTGTTGAGACCTGATTTGTGACCCAGTATCTGGTCTATTCTGGAGAATGTTCCATGGGCACTAGAGAAGAATGTGTATTCTGTTGTTTTGGGATGGAATGTTCTGAATATATCTGTGAAGTCCATCTGGTCCAGTGTGTCATTCAAAGCCCTTATTTCCTTGTTGATCTTCTGCTTAGATAATCCGTCCATTTCAGTGAGGGGGGTGTTAAAGTCCCCTACTATTATTGTATTATTATTGATGTATTTCTTTGATTTTGTTATTAATTGGTTTATATAATTGGCTGCTCCCATGTTAGGGGCATAAATATTTACAATTGTTAGATCTTCTTGTTGGATAGACCCTTTAAGTAGGATATAGTGTCCTTCCTCATCTCTTATTACAGTCTTTGGTTTAAAATCTAGTTTATTTGATGTAAGGATTGCTATCCCAGTTTTCTTTTGATGTCCATTAGCATGACAAATGGTTCTTCACCCTCTCACTTTCAATCTGGAGGTGTCTTTGGGTCTAAAATGAGTCTCTTGCAGACAGCATATTGATGGGTCTTGCTTTTTTATCCAATCTGATAGCCTGTGTCTTTTGATTGGGGCATTTAGCCAATTTACATTCAGGGTAACTATTCAAAGATGAATTTAGGGGTGCCTCGGTGGCTCAGTCAGTTAAGTGCCTGCCTTTGGCTCAGGTCATAATCCCGGGGTCCTGGGATCGAGCCCCACGTCGGGCTCCCTGCTCAGCAGGGAGCCTGCTTCTCCCTCTCCCTCTGCCTGCTGCTCCCCCTGCTTGTGCTCTTTCTCTCTCTCTCTGTCATTAAATAAATAAAATCTTTAAAAAAAGAGAAAGATATGAATTTAGTGCCATTGTATTGCCTGTAAGTTGACTGTTACTGTATATTGTCTCTGTTCCTTTTTTGGTCTATGTTACTTTTGGGTTCTCTCTTTGTTTAGAGGACCCCTTTTAACATTTCTTGTAGGGTTGGTTTGGTGATCACAAATTCTTTTAGCTTCTGTTTGTCCTGGAAGATTTTTATCACTCCTTCTATTCTGAATAACATCCTAGCTGTATAAAGTATTCTTGGCTACATATTTTTCTCATTTAGCACCCTGAATGTATCATGCCAGTCCTTTCTGGTCTGCCAGGTCTCCGTGCATAGGTCTGCTGTCAATCTAATGTTTCTACCCTTGTAGGTTACAGACCTCTTGTCCTGAGCTGTTTTCAGGATTTTCTCTTTGTCTCTGAGATTTATAAGTTTCACTACTATATGTTGGGGTATTGACCTATTTTTATTGATTTTGAGGGTGGTTCTCTGTGCCCCCTGGATTTTTTTAAATTAACTAATTAATTTAAAAAAATTATTATGTTATGTTAATCACCATACATTACATCATTAGTTTTTGATGTAGTGTTCCATGATTCATTATTTGTGTATAACACCCAGTGCTCCATGCAGAACGTGCCCTCTTTAATACCCATCACCAGGCTAACCCATCCTCCCACCCTCCTCCCCTCTAGAACCCTCAGTTTGTTTTTCAGAGTCCATCGTCTCTCATGGTTCATCTCCCCCTCTGATTTCCACCCCCTTCATTTTTCCCCTCCTGCTATCTTCTTCTTCTTTTTTTTTTTTTACATAT
>NW_027804395.1:0-282 GCF_054177405.1 Leptonychotes weddellii | reverse complement strand
TCGTTGGACCCTGCGCTCAGCACAGAGTCTGCTTGTCCCTCTCCCTCTGCTCCTCCCCCCGCCCGCTCACTCTCTCTCTTTCAAATAAATAGATAAATACAATCTTTTAAAAAAAATGGGATTGGGGCGCCTGGGTGGCTCGGTTGGTTAAGCGACTGCCTTCGGCTCAGGTCATGATCCTGGAGTCCCGGGATCGAGTTCCGCATCGGGCTCCCCGCTCAGCGGGGAGTCTGCTTCTCCTGCTGACCCTCCCCCCTCTCATGCTCTCTCTATCTCATTCTC
>NW_027804394.1:0-282 GCF_054177405.1 Leptonychotes weddellii | reverse complement strand
GGTAGAGTGTACAAACTTTGAGGATAAGTGCAATGCCTTCTCTGTTTCTTCTACCTACTTTAAGGCTCTCACACACTGTGTGGTGCCCATAAATATTTGTTAGTAAAGAGAATAGTTATTAAGGTAAGAATTTGTCTATTCAGAAAGTTTTCAAGGCAACTGTGACAGCTAGTCTCTAAAGATGGTCCTCCAACGAGCCGTGCCTCTCAGTTGTCAGACTCTGTGCCGTCCCCTCACCTTGAAATCTGGACTCAACTGTAACCAGTAGAATGTGGTAGAAAT
>NW_027804393.1:0-282 GCF_054177405.1 Leptonychotes weddellii | reverse complement strand
TCCCCACAGGGAGAGAGAGTAAGGGGGCTCTCTGGTCTTTTCTTATAAGGACACTAATCCCAACATTAGGGCTCAACTCGAATAACTTCATTTAAATCTAATGATCTCCCAAAAGCCCCATTTCCAAATACCATCACATTAGGGGTCAAGGCTTCAACATATGAATTTTGGGGAAAGAATTCTATCCATACCAGTTGCCGGAGAAATGGAAAGTAAGAGTCAGCTGTGCCCTGAGATTTTTCAGCCTGCCTTTACTAAGACTCCAGGCCCCGAGGACCTCTG
>NW_027804392.1:0-282 GCF_054177405.1 Leptonychotes weddellii | reverse complement strand
TTACTGACTGGTTTTATATTAGCTTCTCTGTGTTACATTGGACGCCAGCCCCCAGAGATAGGGTCGTGTCAGAAAAATGGTCTGTGTTCAGTATCAGCTGTTGAATAGGCTTCCGTTTAGACACCGAGTGCTTTGAGCCTCAGAAGTGAGACTCAGTACGCTCGATCTGCTAAGGCTTGTTTTTCTTCTGGTTTTTTTTGAAGTAGAGAACGACTCACCCCCGAGGCCCCCTGGGGACCCTTCCTGGCCTCTTCAGTCCTTGGGCTCACATTTCGGCCTGCA
>NW_027804391.1:0-282 GCF_054177405.1 Leptonychotes weddellii | reverse complement strand
AGTGCCAATGCTAGCCCTGAAATGTATTTTTTTTTTTAAGATTTTATTTATTTTAGAGAGAGAGAGAGAGCACCAGCAGGGGTGGGGTGGGGGAGAGGGGAGAGGCAAAGGAAGAGGGAAAGAGAGAATCCCAAGTAGACTCCATGCTGAGCATGGAGTCTGACTCAGGGCTGGATCCCAGGACCTGAGATCATGACCTAAGCTGAAATCAAGAGTCAGACGCTCAGCTGACTGAGCCACCCAGGTGCCCCCTGAAATGTTTTTTTTTTTTTTTTTTTTTTT
>NW_027804390.1:0-282 GCF_054177405.1 Leptonychotes weddellii | reverse complement strand
GTTAAAGTGGCCATCTTGATTTTGGAGCTCAGTGACCGCAGCACCCACCAAGTGAGGGCTTTAGGTAAGGCACAGAAAAAAAATATGGGAGAGAGGAAGGGATTGTTCATTTGGTCACAGAAGGCTAAAATCATAGCGGGCTTACTGGGAGAACTGTCCGTTGAGACACCCTTTGATAGCATGGAGATGACAAGGAGGAGAAGAAAAGGTGTTCAAAAACGTAGTCCAGTTTGACTTGCCATGAGCTAGAATTTGGGGAAGCCAGGCTTGAGCGTGCGGTGG
>NW_027804389.1:0-282 GCF_054177405.1 Leptonychotes weddellii | reverse complement strand
TGGCTCAGTTGGTTAAGCGTCTGCTTTGGCTCAGGTCATGATCCAGGGTCCTGGGATCCAGCACCCCACCCCCACTCTCTCTGACAAATAAATAAAAAAAATCTTAAAAAAAAAAAAACACATGACAAGTAAACAAAAATTTAATTTCTGGGAGTCACTTTAGACTAAAAGTGAAAAGCTTTATTACAAAAAATAAATGTATCATACCCAAATTTAATTTAAAATTGCATTTAAAAAGCATAGAGTCAATCAGAGAAAGACATGTATCATATGATCTCACTG
>NW_027804388.1:0-282 GCF_054177405.1 Leptonychotes weddellii | reverse complement strand
GGCCAACTGGAGTTTGGGAAAACAAGCTCTTAAGAGGTACAAACTTCCAGTTATAAAATAAATAAGTCACGGAGATGAAAGGTACAGCATAGGGAAATACGGTCAGTCAGATGGTAATAACGTTTGGTGACAGATGGTGATTGTGCATGTGGTGAGCCCTGAGTAATGTATAGAACTGTCAAATCTTCTTTTTTTTTTTAAGATTTTATTTATTTATTTGAGAGAGAGAGAATGAGAGAGAGCACATGAGAGGGGTTAGGGTCAGAGGGAGAAGCAGACTCC
>NW_027804387.1:0-282 GCF_054177405.1 Leptonychotes weddellii | reverse complement strand
GCAGTGCAGTCAGGTCAGAGCTGGAGTTACCTTTAAAGAAATAGAAATCCCTGCCCCTTCTCAGGCCCCATCTGTTTTCCCTCGACCCAGAAGGGCTCCTCCTCCCCATTTCCTTTCTTGCTTTGCCAGGCACGTGAGCTGCTGGTTGGCATTTACTGAAATGCTGCGTGCCAGGCCCGCCTCAGCAACTTCCACAGGGAGCCCCAGCTCCACAGGACCACAGACTCAGCCCAGAGCAGGTGGAGACTGTGGGAGGAGGCCCAACAGGCTCAGTCAGGAGCT
>NW_027804386.1:0-282 GCF_054177405.1 Leptonychotes weddellii | reverse complement strand
ACAGAGAGCACGAGAGGGAAGAGGGTCAGAGGAAGAAGCAGGCTCCCCGCCGAGCAGGGAGCCCGATGCGGGACTCGATCCCGGGACTCCAGGATCATGACCTGAGCCGAAGGCAGTCGCTTAACCAACTGAGCCACCCAGGCGCCCCTTTGTTTTTGTGCTTTAACTGACGTAAATTTCTCATGACTTCATCGGAATCGATGTGATTCCTATGTTCATGTCCAGTAGAAAATGTAGCCAGGTTTGTAAATCTGTCTATTCACAGTTGATCAAAGAATATTT
>NW_027804385.1:0-2953 GCF_054177405.1 Leptonychotes weddellii | reverse complement strand
GAACGTTTCCCTTACTTTCTACTTCTCTTTTTAGTTTCCTTTCTGCACTTTCTACTTGGTTTAGAGCACTGTTTCCCAACTCTATGTACATATTTTCATGATTGCCCTTGCCTCCAGAGTTTCCTTTGATGTTTTTTAATTGAAACTTCCAGAAAAGTTAATACCAGGGATACAATATGTATAGTTATGTACTGTACTTATATCTGAGCTTTGTACATACAAAAGAAAGTGTAAAGTTTACTCTTTGTATTCTTAGCTAAATGCAATGTTAAGAATGACTAACAATTTTAAGCTAGAAGTCAAATTTTTAAGTCATTGATCTGAAATTGTATGAGTATATTTGATGAGAGACCTACAATTTACTTACTTATATAATTTGTAATAGATAAAGCACATATGCAAATGAACAATTTCTACAAACACATAATAATGAATTCAACGTATTTGAATATTTCATATCATTCCACGTTGCTAACAACAATTGAAAAGTGAGATTATTTAGTGGACAATTGTTTTTAGTGTACTGAATTGTAATTTAGTGTACTGAATTGCCCCACGTGGGAAAATAATTTTAACCCCACCTGTGACTACATATTCATCAAGGTGTTGTCAACATATTTTTCCTGTTTAGCACTATATATAATTAGTGATGTGTTGACTAAGGTTTGAGGAATTAAATCATAAATTTAACCTATTTGTGTTTCATTCTAAAGCATGCATCACATGAGGCTCAAACAGAAGCAACATCCATAAGACAGCTGATGGCAGCTCACGAGTAAGCAAAGACCTCCTGTCGCAGTGTGACCTTGAGATCGAGGAGAGGATGGAGAGAAATCCTCCAATCAGAGCAATGTGTAGCCTTAGGTCTGTCACACTATCTTGCAGACATTTTGTGTGTCTTCCACAAATTCCATGTCCATGCTTCTTGTGTGATACCCAAGAAAACCCAATGAGAGAAGACCAATCCTAAGGAAGAAGGTTTTGTTAGACTGCTCCAAGGTTGAGCTTTGGAGAGCCACAGACCATTGCAATATTGAAGACTTGTTCACAACTCTAAGAACTACTTGTTACACCCTTGGAAGTATTGTAACAACTGTTCCATCTGGTGGGGAAATGTTGATTTTAGGGGACATTATGCAAATACAGAACCAGGGAATCTGTGAAAAGTCTTGGTATCTTGTACTCAATTTTGCTGTGAAACTCACTGTTCTTGGGGCATCTGGGTGGCTCAGTCATTAGGCGTCTGCCTTCGGCTCAGGTCATGATCCCAGGATCCTGGGTTTGAGCCCCGTATCAGGCTCCCTGCTCAGCGGGGAGTCTGCTTCTCCCCCTGCCTGCTCTGCCTGCCCCTTCTCCTATTTGTGCACATGGTCTCTCTCTCTGACAAATACATAAATAAAATCTTTAAAAAAAAAAAATAAACTCACTGCTCTTTAGAAAAGTGTGTTTTTCCAGGGACACCTGGGTGGTTCAGTTGGTTAAGCTTACATCTCTGCTTTGGGTTCAGGTCATGATCTCCTAGGTCATGGGACCGAGCCCCACCTAGAACCCTAAGTGGGGCTCCACACTCAGCAGGGAGTCTGCTTGAAGATTCTCTCCCTCTGCCCCTCTCCCCAAGACTATACCCTTCTCTATCTCTCCAAAATAAATACATCTGTTTTTTAAAGTATGTTTTCAAAAAATATATAAAGACTAGGAAAAGTGGCTTATTACACTAACAGAGTCAGTTCTTCCCTGGTTAGAGCATTTTTGTTTGTTTGTTTTTCACCTCTGGAGAAAAATTACCTGCCAGGGATAGACTTAGGCAGAGAACACAAGCCAGGTCTCCAGACTTGGTCACTGTCTTAGTATGTCTTGGGCAAGAGGTGGCACTCTTCCTTTGTAAATAATTTGACAGGCCACAGAATAATATAATCCTACTTTCTATTTCCATTTTGCTACAGCCACTGTTACATCATTGTAACAGGGACATTCCCTCATATCCAAAAATAGTCACCAGGAAAAAAAGAAGAAAACAAGGTCTCTTCTAGGAGTGTTTCCAAAAACCTCAAACTTTCACACAACTCTTGGTTTCAGTTGGTGGCTTTGTACTTGGAAGTACAAGTGTCAGACAGAAACCATGACAGAGTCATTTGTAAGTTCTTTTCTATTCTACACTCTCTCCTCTTGTGACCACTTCCAATCCTGGGCTTTAATTTGATGGAATTGCTTGGAAATGGCAGACTTAAATATCCATTTTCTAAAGAATATTTGCCCTCGGATGTCTACCAGTCAACTGTGGGAGATATCTACTGCTTTTATTTTTATTTCTGACATTCTGCTTACAGTGTCTGCTGAGAGATTCCATTTTTTGCCTTTTCTCACTATACCATTTAACATAACTGATACTAAGTAAATGGGATTATTGCTTGGAAGATGGTTTGTTTTTTTTTTAAGATTTTATTTATTTATTTGTTAGAGAGAGTGAGCACAAGCAGCGGGAGTGGCAGGCAGAGGGAGAAGTAGGCTCGCTGCTGAGCAAGGAGCTGGATGTAGGACTCGATCCCAGGACTCTGGGATCATGATCCCCATCAAAGGCAGAGACTTAACCAACTGAACCACCGGGGATCTCGGAGGTTGGTTTTTTACAAAACTCAACAATGCAGACTAAGGATTGGATTTGTTATGTCCCCCTCTATCCTGACAACAACACGTACACTGGCTTGAAGAAAGTCTATTTTTTATTTAAAATATGAACAGTGTAATAATGAGTGAGTTGTACAATCCATTTTTCATCTGATGATAATCAGACTTGATTCCTCTTTCACTAAGAAACAGATACAAGAAGTTTTCTATAGAAAAATTTAATTGACAAAAAATAAAAAATGGTATAGATATAAAGCATATATTTTTCCCTGCTACTCACAAAGAGTTTTAGAGGGCTCAGCAAACAATGTCACTGATTAGAGAGAGT
>NW_027804384.1:0-282 GCF_054177405.1 Leptonychotes weddellii | reverse complement strand
GAAAATATTTTGAAATAAGTGATAATAAGAGACAATATAGGGGCACCTGGGTGGCTCAGTTGTTAGGTGTCTGCCTTCGGCTCGGTCATGATCCCAGGGTCCTGGGATCGAGCCCTGCATCGGGCTTCCTGCTCAGCAGGGAGTCTGCTTCTCCCTCTGTCCCTTCCCACCCCTCATTCTCTCCCTCTCTCAAATAAATAAAATGTTTTTTTTTTTAAAAAAAGACAATATAACAAATTTTGCTGGATGCAGCTACAGCAGTGCTTTGAGGGAAATTTGTAG
>NW_027804383.1:0-282 GCF_054177405.1 Leptonychotes weddellii | reverse complement strand
TCCCACTCCACCCCCCACTCCAGCAACCCTCAGTTTGTTTCCTGAGATTAGGAATTCCTCATATCAGTGAGGTCATATGATACGTCTTTCTCTGATTGACTTATTTCGCTCAGCATAACACCCTCCAGTTCCATCCACATCATTGCAAATGGCAAGCTCTTACTCCTTTTGATGGCTTCATAATATTCCATTGAATATATATACCACACCTTCTTTATCCATTCATCTGTCAATGGACATCTTGGCTCTTTCCACAGTTTGGCTATTGTGGACATTGCTGCT
>NW_027804382.1:0-282 GCF_054177405.1 Leptonychotes weddellii | reverse complement strand
CAGGCGTCTCTCTATGCATATATACAACTGTGTGCACATGTTTTACATAAAGGGGAATATGCTATTAAAGTCACATTTATGTCATTGAATCCAATATGCATAGTTCTAAGAACTGAGATGTGGGTATAAGCAACCCCTGCCCTGAATCTTACTGCCTAGGTGTAAAGATAGATACTTAACAAGGATTTCAAGAGAAGTTGGTGTTGTAATATGGAAAGTCCAGGAAGGTATGCATATTGCAAGGAATTTTACCTAACCTAAGAAGTAAGGGATGACTTCCTG
>NW_027804381.1:0-282 GCF_054177405.1 Leptonychotes weddellii | reverse complement strand
GGCGCCTGGGTGGCTCAGTTGGTTAAGCGACTGCCTTCGGCTCAGGTCATGATCCTGGAGTCCCTGGATCGAGTCCCGCATCGGGCTCCCTGCTCGGCAGGGAGTCTGCTTCTCCCTCTCCCACTCCCCGTTTGTGTTCCCTCTCTCGCTGTGTCTTTCTCTGTCAAATAAATAAATAAAATCTTAAAAAAAAAAAAAATGATTGTGATGTTAAAGAAAGGCTACGTAGAGAGACAATCTGTTTATAAAGAGTCTTAAGCTCTGAGGATTTTTATCAATTAT
>NW_027804380.1:0-282 GCF_054177405.1 Leptonychotes weddellii | reverse complement strand
TGGGAGGGAGGGGAGGGGGGCAGAGGGAGAGAGAGGAAATCTTCAAGCAGACTCCCAGCTGAGTGTGGAGCCCAATGTGGGGCTAGATCTCACAACGCTGAGATCATGAGCTGAGCCGAAATCAAGAGTCGAACACTTAACCAACTGAACTACCCAGGTGCCCCCCAAAATGAAACTATTTTTAAAGGAAGTATTATTTTTGGTTGCTATCAGCAAGAACCCTTTCAGCAAGGTACCTGCTCAGTTCAGGGATGGGGTGAGGTCCTGTCATGGCCCCCTTTC
>NW_027804379.1:0-282 GCF_054177405.1 Leptonychotes weddellii | reverse complement strand
TCTGAAGTATGACCCTCTGTTTCTTGATCTGAGCCTTGTAAGATTTTTGTGTTCACCATATTAATAATCAGTCAGCCATAAATTGACTAATACACTTCTCTGTGTGTATGTTATGCTTCAAGAGAAACTTGAAAATAAATACCCTCATGCCCATCTCACTCTTCTTACTTTGCTTTATTTTTCATCATGACACTTATCACTACCTGACATTGTCTTATATTCTTTTATTTTTTAAAGATTTTATTTACATATTTGAGAGAGACAGTGGGGGAGAGAGAGAGC
>NW_027804378.1:0-282 GCF_054177405.1 Leptonychotes weddellii | reverse complement strand
GGCAGCTGGTCTACAGCCCCCCTCCCGGAAGTGCAAACCTCTTCTCTGGAGGGATTCTGGAGCTGCTCCTGTCAAAGCCCCTGGGGCCTCCTGCCTCCTCGCCCTCTGACACCCACTCACCCTGCACCCTTGCAGTGGGGCACTCTTTCTTGCTGAGCATGTCTCACGCTTAGAGCCAGACAGGCCTCCATTTGAATTTTTAATTTAATTTAATTTAAAAAAATTCTTTTTAAGATTTTATTTATTTATTTGAAAGAGAGCATGAGAGAGAGAGAGAGAGAG
>NW_027804377.1:0-282 GCF_054177405.1 Leptonychotes weddellii | reverse complement strand
ATGAATGAATGAATGAATGAATGAATAAAATCTTTTAAAAATAATAAAATAAAAAAATTAAAACTATGCCAAATACTAAAATAATAGAATTTTGGTGCTACAAAGGATCTGAGGAATGATGGAACATATTTATATTGATTCCTTTTACTTCTTTAATGACATTATAAATGCTCCCATTAGCTTTTTTGGCTGACACCTAGCAAAGAACATTGTGTGTATCTTTACCTCTGCCATCAGCAATTTCAGGTCTTAGTATTGCAACTTCATTTTGAGACTAATTAT
>NW_027804376.1:0-282 GCF_054177405.1 Leptonychotes weddellii | reverse complement strand
GCACGCAGTAGGTACAGAGTAAATACTCTGGCGGATGAGTGTTGAGTAAAAGTACCTGCTCGGTCATTGTTTGTTCGTTGCATGTGAGCACGGAACTTCCGGGAGCAGCCGGAGTCGTTCACAGAGCAATTTCTGGCCCTGTCTGCGATAGGAGAGCACTCCCTTCTTGCCCTTGTGGATTATTTCCATTTTTTTTTTTTCTCTGATGGCGGCTGGCTTTCCTGTTGGTCTTGCCCTCTGCCAGGTGTACGGTCAGCCCCTCCGGGTCTGAGCACAAGAAAG
>NW_027804375.1:0-282 GCF_054177405.1 Leptonychotes weddellii | reverse complement strand
TGGAATAGGTCATCTTGTTTCAGAGTTGACCTGCAGCCATCCATACTCCGAGAGTGAGGGGGGAGAAATATTTAAGCTCTCCTAGGGATTTTATCAAAGGTTTTTCTGTTCGGGTTACCAAACAGTTACAAAGGACTCTCAGATGGGTGTTTCTTTCCTTTTCTTTCTTTCGTTCTTTCTCTCTTCCTTTTTTTTTTTTTTAAGATTTTATTTATTTGACACAGAGAGACACAGCGAGAGAGGGAACACAAGCAGGGGGAGCAGGAGAGGGAGAAGCAGGCT
>NW_027804374.1:0-2953 GCF_054177405.1 Leptonychotes weddellii | reverse complement strand
TCAGTTTGTTTCCTATGATTAAGAGTCTCTTATGGTTTGTCTCCCTCTCTGGTTTCATTTTGTTTTATTTTTTCCTCTCTTCCCCTATGATCCTCCTTTTTGTTTCTTAAATTCCTCATGTCAGTGAAATCATATGATAATTGTCTTTCTCTAATTGACTTATTTCACTTAGCATAATACCCTCTAGTTCCATCCACATCGTTGCAAATGGCAAGATTTCATTTTTTGATGGCTGAGTAATACTCATATATATATATATATATACATCTTCTTTATCCATTCATCTGTCCATGGACATCTGGGCTCTTTCCATAGTTTAGCTATTGTGGACATTGCTGCTATAAACATTGGGGTGCAGGTGTTTTTATTTATCTTGATTATTATCTAAGAGTGGATGGGATTGCTGGGTCATATAGTAAGTGTACTTTTAACCTTATAAGAAACCACCTATTTTTCTTCTATTATATTTAAAGGTTTTTTTTCTTTCACACTGTTTTGATTTCCTTTTTCAGGGAAATCAATTATGCTTCTGCTGGATCTGTTTTGACTGTTTCTTACATTTACTATTTTCTCTTTAATCCTTTTTAACTTTTATTTCCATTTCACTGCATTAATTTCCTCCTTCCTATCTTACGCTCTGCCACGCTCATCTTTCTGGTGTTTTCCGGGTCTTCTCTAGTTGCTCTCCTCTGATCTCAGAATTTCTAACTAAGCTCAGCCTTTCAATGTATTTCAGTTAATAGCAACTTTTGCTCCAGCTATTGCACTTTAGGGTTCCGTTTGGTACTCATTTTGGGAAACCCATTTGGAAATGTTTATCTACTAAACTGAAGATATACATGCCCTAAGATCCTGTGAACCCTGGATTTTTATAGATGATCTTTATATATATATATATATATATACACACACATACATATATAAAGATATACATATCTATATATAGAGATATACATATCTATAATGATCTTTATATATATAAAGATCATCTATAATATATGTATATAGATACATCTATATATATGTGTATATATACATATATATATATATAAAGATCATCTATAAAGATTGATATATAAAGATCCAGGGTTCATATATAAAAGCCCTTTGTTAGTCATATGTATTGTATATATTCCCCTTCTTTGGCTTTCTTTTTTATTTTCTTAATGTTATTTTTGATTAACCAGAACTTTTTATTTTAATGTTTTAGTAGATAGATGATAGATAGATAGATAGATAGATTCCTTATAATTAGTGCTTTTTTATGTTCTGTTTAAGATGTCTTTCCTTATCCTAAGGTCATTAAGATATTCTTTTATACTGTTTTCTAGGAACTTTATTATTTTGCTTTTCTTTTAAAAGAATAGTTTACCTGAATTTTATTTTTATTTATGTGTGAGGCAGAATTTAATATTTATCTTTTTCCAAGTGAGTATTCAAATATCCCAGCACATTCATTAAAAAGAATCCTTTTCTCCACTGCTCTATTGTGTCAACTTTGACATAATCAAGAGTCCATATATCTGTTTTACCATTCTGATCCATTGATAAATTTGTCCATCCTGGATTCAACACCACAAAGTCTTAATTGCTATAGTTTTGTAACAAATCTTGATACTGCTAGCTAATTTCTTCCATATTATTCTTATTTATATAGACATATATGTTAACATATTATTTTATATATTAAGTTAATTTCCTATTAATATGTATATATTATTTAACAGATAATATATTTATGGAAATATATTTATATATTATATTATTTAGTATCTGTTATTTTTATGTATTTATATATACGTTTCCCTCTAGGCACAGCTTTATCTACATCCCACAACTGTGAATATATAGTATTTTTATTAATGCTCAGCTCAAGATACTTTGTAATACTATTAGGTTCATAGATATTTAGTATTGTTATATCTTCCTAGTGAACTAAACCTTTAATTTTATCTTTTTCCAGAGTGAATTTATGTTACTTCTGTCATGTGCCTGGAAGCACTAGTAACCTGGGATCATGTCAATCCAATTTTGGAGGCTGAATCATTACAGCTGAGTTGCTATCCCTCTAAAGGCCTATTTACTTCTGGTTCAACTGACTCCTAGGGTGCAAGCATCCCTTGAGGTCTCAGTCTAAAGGGAGGAGGGTTCATCAAGCTTCTCTCTTGTTTTGTTCCTATATTATCAGTTCTGTTCTTCATTGGCTCACTGTGCATTTTTAAATTTTGTTATCTCATTCGTTTATCTCTTTGTGGATTTCTGTCCTGTTTCATAAAGACCATCTCTTCTACTCTACTGAAGATACCAAGGGGCTTCCTGAAGTTTTCTTTTGGAGCCTGTAGTACATTATTTCTGAAGATGTATTTGGTCTCTGACTCTTCAGCCTATTTCCTTTCCCTTGTTTCTGTAATTTATTTACAGGTTCTATTTTAAATTATTTTTCTCTTTAATCATAATTCTCATCACCATAATATATCTCACATTTATGGAGTGCTTACTGTGTACTGTCCTAAAGCATTTCTCATGTATTGACTCATGTAACCCTCACAACAACAATGAAGAAAGAATTATTAACTTCATTTTATAGATGTGAATGCTGAGACACCGAAGTTAGGTAACTTGCCCAAGGTCATGGAGCTATAAATGGTGGAGCCAGGATTTGAACCCAGACAGTCTGGCTCCGTAGTATTGATGCTATGCTGTCTCTCAGTCATATTTAAGTCATTTTTAAAAGGTAAAAGCTACTTAAACTCAGTACTCTGACAACAGATAATGTGTGTAGATTTCCTCTGGCTCCATTTCTATTTGTGTGAAGGTCAAACTCCATTCTCAGTTCCACAGTTGAAGGGCAGGTTGGAGTACATAACAGTCAACCCAGTTCTGATTCCATGGGTGTTCATCCATTTAAACCCTGCACCTGATACTCTGAACCGATGTAATTCTTTTTTTTTTT
>NW_027804373.1:0-282 GCF_054177405.1 Leptonychotes weddellii | reverse complement strand
GTATTGGTAAGGATGTGGAGAAAGGGGAACCCTCTTACACTGCTGGTGAGAATGCAAACTGGTACAGCCACTCTGGAAAACATTATAGAGGTTTCTCAAAAAGTTAAAAATAGAACTACCGTGGGAAGGAGGAGCAAGATGGCAGAGGAATAGGAGACCTAAATTTCCTCTGGTCCCAGGAATTCAGCTAGATAGGTATCAAACCATTTTGAACACCTATGAACTCAACAGGAGATTGAAGAAAAGAATAGCAGCAATTATATGAACAGAAAAGCGACCACT
>NW_027804372.1:0-282 GCF_054177405.1 Leptonychotes weddellii | reverse complement strand
CTGAATTCCTGAGAGGAGACGAAATCCAGGTCTCCTACTCCTCCGCCATCTTGCTCCGCCCCCCTGATAAAGGTGTTTTGCACTGACCGGAACATTCCAAGTTCCAGACCCGAAAAGCCCTGCTAGCAAAGGACCGCCTAGAAGACCACACCCCCACACACCCCATTCGCTGCCCTTGATCCCAGGCTGAACACATAATGACCCGCCCCTGATCTCGTGCTTTCTGCCTGCTCTCTTGCAGCACCAACTTCTCCCTGCCACCTTTCCTTATGAAACTCTAGG
>NW_027804371.1:0-282 GCF_054177405.1 Leptonychotes weddellii | reverse complement strand
CATGTTCTTCATATATGAGGAAAACAAAAACATATTTTTTCACCCCATAAAGAATCAGCAAAATCAAGAGAGTGGAAACTCTATGGGACAATCAGTCTATTCATCAACAGATAAATTGAAAGAAAAACATGGAGGGAAACATATATTAAAAGAAACATAAAAGACTATAGACGTTTCTTACTTTAACCCTGAATTATACAAACTTTATAAAAAGTGTGGGGGGGAGAGATCACTGGAAATTTTAACATTTATATTTGGTAATATTAATTATTTTTTATTTGT
>NW_027804370.1:0-282 GCF_054177405.1 Leptonychotes weddellii | reverse complement strand
ATGGAACGACATTCTGGTGGAGTCCTTGTCCTTTCCCTCTTGTGAATGGCCACAGGCAGCCTTCTAGCACCAGGGTCTGAAAGAGCAGTTGGACCGGCTCCTGTCTCAGCTGTTGGGTAGCCTCATACAAGGATGCTCTGTGAAAACTTCAAGATGGAAGGAATAGCCATGACAGAAGAAAATGTCCAAAAAGGCCACCTCCTCCTCCTCCTTCTTCTTTAGGATGAGAAAGCTGACTGCCGTTCAGCTCAGAGAGGCAGCGGGGTACATAGAAAGAGCCTT
>NW_027804369.1:0-282 GCF_054177405.1 Leptonychotes weddellii | reverse complement strand
CCTTCCCTACCTCCCTCTCTTCCTCCCTCCCCCTCCCCCTCCCCCTTATCCTTCCAGCCCACTTTGCGAGCTGCTGTGTGCCAGGCTGCGTGCCAGGCATTGGAGAGAGAAGAAGAAAACCTCCAGTCACCTCCAGTGGCTCAGGGTCCAGTCACCTCCAATGGCTCAGGGTCAGGCGGTGACACTGAAACAATCCCTGCAGGGGACAGAAGCTGGGTTTTCAGGGGATGGAGGAGGGACGAGCAGAGAGGGCACCAAAGGGAACCAGAGAGAGCCTTCTGG
>NW_027804368.1:0-282 GCF_054177405.1 Leptonychotes weddellii | reverse complement strand
TGTCTCGAAGAGTCCTCTTGTCTTCTTCTGTCACCATGTTAATAGCCACACCCTTACGGCCAAATCGTCCCCCGCGACCGATTCTGTGGATGTAGTTTTCCCTGTTGGTGGGAAGGTCATAGTTGATGACTAAGGAAACCTGCTGCACGTCAATGCCTCTGGCCTAGGTCAGGGGAGAGGACAGGTCAGCATGAGAACCCGGGGGGGATGCATCGAGCCGGAAGGGATGAAAGGTGTGTAGGCAGCCAAAGGCAGGCAAAGGAAACAGACATGCCCTCTCCC
>NW_027804367.1:0-282 GCF_054177405.1 Leptonychotes weddellii | reverse complement strand
CATTCTGCATGGAGCACTGGGTGTTATGCACAAACAATGAATCATGGACCACTTCATCTAAAACTAATGATGTAATGTATGGAGATTAACATAAGAATAAAAAAAAATAAAATGAAGGCTTTAAAATATACCCTTAAAAAAATATATATATATCATATTGTATCTAAAAAAAAAAAAAATTCTAAATTCCTATACACCAATATGCAAGCAGATCTAGAAGGCTTGTTTCACAATTATTATTTTTTAATTCCTTTATAAGACCACAAGAACTGAAAAAGTTAT
>NW_027804366.1:0-282 GCF_054177405.1 Leptonychotes weddellii | reverse complement strand
TTTGGATTTCCCTGATGCTGAGTGATATTGAGCACTTTTTCATGTGTCTGTTGGCCATTTGGATGTCTTTTTTTTTTTTTTTAAACAAGAAAAAACATGGTAGTGGATACTTTATTTTGTTGGATTTCAACCACCAAGTTTTGGGTTTATTTCCTCACGGTCCTCCTGCCCTTCCTCCCCCTCTCCCATTTTCCCATGATGTTGATAAACTGCTTTATTCCGTTTCCCATCTTTTTCTTGCCCAAGTATCCAGGCCTTTTTCTTTTTAAAGACTGACTGATG
>NW_027804365.1:0-282 GCF_054177405.1 Leptonychotes weddellii | reverse complement strand
TTATTTCGATAAGGCCAAGTCATTAGTGTTTTTTCAAAGTGTCCCTAATGTGCGGTCATGGAGGACAGCTGACCAAGATATAGATTATCAGTGCCTTAAAGTCCAGGATGGTGTCAGGTTTGTCTGAGATTAGAAGTGGAGCTTAAGATTTCCAAAAAGTGGGCGCCTGGGTGGCTCAGTTGGTTGAGCGACTGCCTTCAGCTCAGGTCATGATCCTGGAGCCCCGGGATCGAGTCCCGCATCGGGCTCCCTGCTCAGCGGGGAGTCTGCTTCTCCCTCTGA
>NW_027804364.1:0-282 GCF_054177405.1 Leptonychotes weddellii | reverse complement strand
GTCTGCCTTCGGCTCAGGTCATGATCCCAGGGTCCTGGGATCAAGTCCCGCATCGGGCTCCCTGCTCCTTGGGAGCCTGCTTCTCCCTCTGCCTCTCTCTCTCTCTCTGTCTCTCCTGAATAAACAAACAAAATTAAAAAAAAAAAAAAAAAAGAGAATGTGATATTAGAGGGCCCAGGATGTTTGCTGGGGGGCTTGGGCTCTCCATAGTCCATCTTACATTCAGCCACAAAATGGACCTTTCAAAATGTTTTTTTCCCCTTAATTCCTGTACTTCCATGT
>NW_027804363.1:0-2953 GCF_054177405.1 Leptonychotes weddellii | reverse complement strand
TGGGTGGCTCAGTTGGTTAAGCGACTGCCTTCGGCTCAGGTCATGATCCTGGAGTCCCTGGATCGAGTCCCGCATCGGGCTTCCTGCTCGGCAGGGAGTCTGCTTCGTCCTCTGACCCTATCCCCTCTCAGGTGTTCTCTCTCTCTCATTCTCTCTCTCTCAAATAAATAAATAAAATCTTTAAAAAAAAAAAAAAAGAGTGGTAACAATGAGTTTATCACGCTATGCTGAATTCCTGATCAGCATATAAAGATCTTTCATTAAATATGTGAATTTAGGCATGCCTGGATGGCTCAGTTGGTTGAGCATCCAGCTCGATTTCAGCTCAGGTCATGATCTCAGGGTCGTGAGATTGAGCCCCACATCAGGCTCCACACATAAGACTCTCTCCTTCTCCCTCCGCCTCTCCCACTCCCCCACCCACCACCCAAGTTCTCAAGCTCTCTCAAAAAAAAAAAGTAGATTTAAGGGCGCCTGGCTGGCTCAGTCAGTAGTACAGCATACAACTCTTGACCTTGGGGTCGTGAGTTTGAGTGCCACACTGGACCCAGAGTTTACTTAAAAAAAAAAAAAAGTGGATATAAAGTAATGATTTCATAACTGCTGCCCAGAATTCCAATAGCAGCCTATGAGTAGCCATGGTAGGTAGTGATTTAAATGCATTTAAAGTTTTTTTTACTATAATACATGTGAATATTATAGAAGCAAATTAAGCTTCTTTAAATTAAGCAAAATAAGCAAGTATAGACTTAAATATAAATACCCAAACCAAAGCCCATCAAGGACTAATTTTAGGCTTGCAAAGAAACCCTGGAAAGAATTTCTCTTCAGTCTTCAATCTTCCTTAAATGTAGTAACAATTATATAGGCAAAGTTCAGAGTTTAAAATCAAGTCTACCTGTCACTTATTCAATGTCACTTTCCCCATCTAGGTAAAGCTCCATGGAAACCTAATCTGGAAAGCTGTAAAAGACTATGCTTTCGGGGTTCTCTTTCCTCATGGCAGCTGCTGCTTCCTCTTTTCTGTCAATTCATCATCCTCATCACATCAGTGGGTGCGCATTGACCCTTAAGAACCTTTGCTTTCCTCTTCACTCTGTTATGCTTATATTTCCACAGATTTGTTTTACCAGCCCTTTCTGCTCACCTGACTTCCACCTCTTTATTTCTAAACACGTCCAGTTTACCTCCATCTCTTAACCGAGTAAGATGTTCCATTCATGTCAAATCCAACATGTCCTCAACTGAATTTATCTGCTCACTACCTCAACATGATATAAAATCAAATCCTACATCTTCTTTACTTATCACTGACAGTATCATTTTCCAGTCTCAAAGCCTTGGAGTCAGTTTTAGCTCTTTTCATTCTTTCACCAAGGATATTCAAATCTCTAGCTTTCTTCCTTTGAGAGCTTTCATGATATAATTACCCTTTCCTTTTCATCTCCCTCTAGACTAGATGTGTATCAGTAAAATCCTGGAAAACCGTAAGTGGGCCTAGCATATTAGTCTCTAGGCTTCCTATTGATCTCAAGCCACCCAGCACCAATTTCATCTTCCTCTAACTACCAAACGGGTTAGTAGGTATCAGGTTTTGAAAAACTTGTTTGCTACAAAATAAAAGAACAGACAGCCAACAGTTTCCAAAACTGTCACATGCACTGCACATTAGATTTTCAGTCAAGCATGTCTTCTGACTACCCTAAACACACCATCTACCATTATTTCCTAGCTGCTATAAAAGCATTTTTCCCTCAACTATAAATGTCCTTCCTCTTCCAACTGCCCAAATCCTACTTCCTAACTCCTCCAGTCCTCACTGATCTCTCAGGCCTCTGACCTCCTACCTCTATTTAGAAAGCACCTTAAATTCTTTTAACTGTTTGACTGGAGCACCTAAGAGGCAGAGACCCCACACTTCAGGTTTCTTTTGTAACTCCATCAACAGCTAGAACATGAGGTTATTTAATAAACACTTGGTCCTTTGGCCATTTAATAAATCACTGTGTGTCTACTAAGCATCAGGCACTATTAACTTAATCTGTGGAATCAAAACAATGACCAAAATTTTCCTTCCCTTTTCTACTTCTCTCTTGCCTCAAGATTCCATTATTTTTTTCCTTCTCCCTTGAGCATCCTAACCTTGCCATTTCTAGTTATCCTATTCCTTTCAGTTGAGCCTTCAACTGAACAGTAACTAAGCTACTTTCATAAATATGATTCTAGAATACAAAAAAAAAAAAATTACTCTTCTCTCCAAATATTCAGAAAAATTAGGAAGGGTGTCCAGCAATATGTTTCTGAAGGCTATGTTACCTGTTGGAGGGCTCTCACAATTGTCCTTATCATTGACATTAATTTTCACATACAATATCCTTATGAACAGACCAAAGCCTTCAATTTCACAAAAAGCACGGGTAGACTTTCTCTACCTAGACTCTGTGTTTGATAAACATATGATTAAATAGAGAAAGGAACAATTACAGTCTAGAAGAGACTAAGGAGAAATAATAACCAAATGCAATGTGGGATCCTGAAACAGAAAAAGAACAGTGGAAAAACTGGCAATAATTATAAGGTCTGCACTTTAGTTGATAATATTGTATCAATGTTAATTAATTTCCTGTGCTTGACAACTGTACTCTGATAATGGAAGATGTTTACATTAGGGAAGGAGAGAAGGGATAGGAGAGAACTCTTACTATTTTGGCAAGTTTTCTGTAGGTCTAAAATCAATTCAAATAAAGTTGTTTTTAGGGGCGCCTGGGTGGCTCAGTCGTTAAGCGTCTGCCTTCGGCTCAGGTCATGATCCCAGGGTCCTGGGATCGAGTCCCACATCGGGCTCCCTGCTCGGCGGGAAGCCTGCTTCTCCCTCTCCCACTCTCCCTGCTTGTGTTCCCTCTCTCGCTGTGTCTCTCTCTGTCAAATAAATAAATAAAATCTTTAAAAAAAA
>NW_027804362.1:0-282 GCF_054177405.1 Leptonychotes weddellii | reverse complement strand
TTATGCACAATGAATCATGGAACACTACATCTAAAACTAATGATGTAATGTATGGGGATTAACATAAGAATAAAAAAATTTTTAAAAAATTAAAATTAAAATTAAAAAAAATTTTTTTGAAAAAAATAAAAAAATAAATGCTTGGAACAGCATAAAAATATACACAGAAAAAATAAAAGGGAACTTAAAAGACAAAGCATGGGCTGAGAAAATTTAGCATGGTTCAATCACAATTTGAAAAGAAAATAAAGAATGGAGGAAAAATAATTTTTGAAGAGATTA
>NW_027804361.1:0-282 GCF_054177405.1 Leptonychotes weddellii | reverse complement strand
GAGAGCATGAGAGGGAGGAGGGTCAGAGGGAGAAGCAGACTCCCTGCTGAGCAGGGAGCCCGATGTGGGACTTGATCCCGGGACTCCAGGATCATGACCCGAGCCGAAGGCAGTCGCTTAACCAACTGAGCCACCCAGGTGCCCCTAAAGGTTTTATTTATTTATTTTTTTTTAAGATTTTATTTATTTGACAGTGAGAGAGGGAACACAAGAAGGGGGAGTGGGAGAGGGAGAAGCAGGCTTCCTGCTGAGCAGGGAGCCCGATGCGGGGCTCGATCCCAG
>NW_027804360.1:0-282 GCF_054177405.1 Leptonychotes weddellii | reverse complement strand
GGCAGCTCTGCAGGGCCAGCCCTCAGGAAGCCCCCACTCTAAACAGCGAGGGTCTGTCGTGTTGTCCCGTTACCCGCCCCCCTGCATTGACGGGGGGTGTTCCTCTAGACCAGGGCGGGTGCTCCGAGATGGGGTCACGGAGAGAAGCGGGCCCCCACCCTTCCAGAAGCCTCGAGTGCCAAGCCAAACCATCTGCCCCACGCGGCCAGGAGGCTAGAGCCTCGGCACGTCTTGGCATGGGGGCACTCCCTGAGTTGAGGAGAGAGGAACTGGATTTGGAAG
>NW_027804359.1:0-282 GCF_054177405.1 Leptonychotes weddellii | reverse complement strand
GAATTGGCTTTCCAGCCACTCTGGAAATGTGCAGTGGCGCTCCTCAGACAAACATTAATCAATGGTCATCATCTTCCGGGGACATTGTGGAGTTGTCTGGAAGAAGCTGGTAACATGCCTCTCTGTGTACATATATAGTGGTGGGGTGTGTAGGGGTACTCATGGACATAAATTTTAAGAGGGCCATTATTTTTTTTTTTATTCTTATGTTAATCCCCAAACATTACATCATTAGTTTTAGATAAAGTGTTCCATGATTCATTGTTTGTGCATAACACCCAG
>NW_027804358.1:0-282 GCF_054177405.1 Leptonychotes weddellii | reverse complement strand
TCATGTTTTAAGAATGTTTTAAGAGTGCCTATTATAATCTGGAAAATTTTTTCCTTCTTGCTTGGGCCTATTTGGGTCAATTGAAACAGAAATATATGTGACAAATATCCTGAAGGAAAGATGATCAAGTGGGAATATTTATCACATAAGAAATATAGCAAAGAACCTAAAGGAATGGATTTTTAAGGAAATTTTTTTTATTCTTATGTTAATCCCCATACATTACATCATTAGTTCTAGATGAAGTGTTCCATGATTCATTGTTCGTGCTCAACACCCAGT
>NW_027804357.1:0-282 GCF_054177405.1 Leptonychotes weddellii | reverse complement strand
GCTATCTATTTGTTCTAGCCTGCTTATCAAGAAGTGATTGAGAAATCCCTTCATTATATGGTAAATTACCAAATATATTTGGGTAAATTTGGGGGGACTTCTGTTCCAGTGGTTTGTCTGTCTGTTCATGTTCCAGTTCATTGCTGTTTTTTTTTTTTTTTAAGATTTTATTTTATTTATTTTTTTAGAGAGCGAGAGAAAAACAGCATGAGAGGGGCAAGGGTCAGAGGGAGAAGCAGGCTCCCCGCTGAGCCGGGAGCCCGATGTGGGACTCGATCCCAG
>NW_027804356.1:0-282 GCF_054177405.1 Leptonychotes weddellii | reverse complement strand
TGACTCTTGGTTTCAGCTCAGGTCATGATCTCAGGGTTGTGGGACTGAGTCCCATGTCAGGCTCTGTGCTCAGCGTGGAGTCTGCTTGAGATACTCTCTCCCGCTCCCTCTGCCCCTCCCACTTGTGCTGTCTTCTCTCTCTCAAATAAATAAATCTTTAAAAAAAAACCCACTCAATTAGAGAAAGACACGTATCATACGTTCTCACTGATATGAGGAATTCTTAATCTCAGGAAACAAACTGAGGGTTGCCGGAGTGGTGGGGGGTGGGAGGGATGGGGT
>NW_027804355.1:0-282 GCF_054177405.1 Leptonychotes weddellii | reverse complement strand
ATTCCTTTCTTCGATCTCCTGTTGAGTTTGTAGGTGTTCAGAATGGTTTGATCCCTATCCAGCTGAATTCCTGAGAGGAGACGAAATCCAGGTCTCCTACTCCTCTGCCATCTTGCTCCGCCCCCTTAACCATATTTTTTTTTTCTGAAATCTCACTTACTCTAGGTTCATCCATGTTGTTGCAAATGGCAAGATCTTTCTTTCTTTGGCTGAATTATATTATTCACACATATTATTTATTCATTCATCTGTGCAAGGGCACTTTGGTTGCTTCCATATCTT
>NW_027804354.1:0-282 GCF_054177405.1 Leptonychotes weddellii | reverse complement strand
CCTTGTTAATCATTTTGGGTAAGGCTGCTTAGATCAACTTAGCTCAGTACGTTTGATTTTTACTCCTAGATGTAATGTCCCACATTTTATTGCTCTTAATTATATGTGTTGCTAAACATCCTATTCTCCTCTTAATTCACTTGTGAAGGAAAATATGTTTTTTAACTGCTGAGTATGGCCTTCTTTATGGATGCAGATCACTGGACAATGATCAAGATTTGCTATTCATTTATTTTTAAATTTTATTTTATTATGTTGATCACCATACATTACATCATTAGT
>NW_027804353.1:0-282 GCF_054177405.1 Leptonychotes weddellii | reverse complement strand
TGGCCTTTGTAGTAGATCAGACTGATTTGGAAGGTCCGGTCTCTGCAGAAGCCTCTCACCAACCAGGGCTGCTAGAAGGAGCCCTCCTGTGGTGAGGAGCTACTCCTGGTTGATCTCCAAGACCCCTCTTACTACTTCAATTTTTCTTTGTTTGTTTTTTTTTTTAAGATTTTATTTATTTATTTGACAGAGACACAGCGAGAGAGGGAACACAAGCAGGGGGAGTGGGAGAGGGAGAAGCAGGCTTCCCGCGGAGCAGGGAGCCCGATATGGGGCTCGATC
>NW_027804352.1:0-2954 GCF_054177405.1 Leptonychotes weddellii | reverse complement strand
TGCAAGACTGTTGAATCTCAGATCTGTACCTCTGAAACAAATAATGCAATATATGTTAAGAAAAAAAAAAAAGAAGAAGAAGGTAGCAGGAGGGGAAGAATGAAGGGGGGGAAATCGGAGGGGTAGACGAACCATGAGAGACAATAGACTCTGAAAAACAAACTGAGGGTTCTAGAGGTGAGGGGGGTGGGAGGATGGGTTAGCCTGGTGATGGGTATTGAGGAGGGCACATTCTAAATGGAGCACTGGGTGTTACACACAAACAATGAATCATGGAACACTACATCTAAAACTAATGATGTAATGTATGGGGATTAACATAAGAATAAAAAAAATTAAAATAAAAAAATTAAAAAAAACAAATAAATAGATGAAAAAAAAACTAACAAAATTTAACAGCTATTTGTGATATATGGCAAATCCTTAACAAATGAGAAATAGAAGCAAACTCACAAAATCATATGAAAAACCAGTACAGAAACCTCATAACAAACATCATACTTAATGGTGAAATACTGAACACTTTTCCTTAAGATGATAAATGAGAAAAGGATGTCTCTTCTATTAAACACTGTACTGGAGGCCCAACACAGTATAATAAGGGAAGAATATTCTTTTAAAATCACAGAATGCTATAAAAGAAATAAAACAGTGTGTACAAAGAAAATCCAAAAGCAAATCTATAAATACACCTGTCGGGATATTACAACGTGAATATGTCCAATTCTTTGAATGGTCAGAGCTTTCAGAGCAAAAATTACTGGCTTTAAAGGAAAAATGAATGGCAAATAAGCCTTGGAAATTATAAATAGTGAATGAACCCAGAGAGATTTGCAGGTTTATCTCCCTGGAGCCATTTATTTACTTTCAAACTGTGATTGGATAAAGGACATCCCTTCCTCATCCTGGAGAGATTCCATAAACTCTATATACTTTATAGATTCTGTATATTCTGTAAAGATAAATGGCCATGTTCCCTCTAAGGTTCAATCTCTGTCAATCTCTGTCTCCCTCTCCCTCTGTGACTCCTTCTCCCATGTCCCCCTCTCCTTTTCTCTTGAGGAGAGGAGGTGTGGCTATACAAACTGCCCTATATAAGCTCCAAGATTCCTAATTCTGGAGTTCCTCTCCCATATAGCAGACCCACCCATACATGCAGAGTTTATCCAATTCTTGCTGGGTCACCTTTGGGGGAAAATGTGGTATAAAAAATTGTCACTAAAATATTTTGTAAATAATTACTTACTTCTGATCCACAAACCTCATATTTATTGCCAGAAATAAAGAAAGAAAAAAGAAGAAGGAAAGGGAAAGGGAAAGGGAAGGAAAGGAAAGGAAAGGAAAGGAAAAGGAAGGAGAAAGGAGGGAGAAAGGGAAAAAGGGATGGGAAGGGAAGGAAAGGAAAGGAAGAAGGAAGGAAGGGAGGGAGGGAGAGAGGGAAAGAAAGGGGGGAGGGAGGGAGGGAGAGAAGAAGGAAGGAAGGAGAGAGGAAGGAAGGAAGAAGGGAGGAAGGAAAGAAAGATTTTATTTGAATAAGTGAATTTAACAAGATTGTTGAATATATCATCAATATCCAAAAAAACAATTGCAATTCCTATATATCAATAATAAATGAGTGGAAAGTGAAAGCTAAGAAAATATAGCATCAAAATTATTGAATGCTTAGAAATACATTTAACAAAAGGTATGCAAGATGTCTATCCTGAAGACAATAAAACAATTTTAAGAAAAATACTGTAAGATCCACATGAATGAAACAGCATGCTCTTGTTCTAAAAGACTTAATATAGTAGTTATCCAAACTCTTTTCAAATTAATGTATGGATTCACTGCAATCCTAGTCAAAATTCAAGTTTTGGTCAAATTGGATTCTTAAATTTACATGGAAATTCAGAGAGCCAAACAGTCTAGGCAACCCTAAAGAACTAGAACAAAATCAGAGTAACTTTACTACAATATATTAATATATATTATAGTAAATATAAATAATATATACAATATATTAAATATAAGTGTATTAAAAATAAATATTGTAAGAATGTAATGTAGAACTGCAAGGGTCTGAAAACTAAATATAAAATGGACCTATATTATATGATACAAGTGACGAATGCAGGCTCTGGGAAACAATGCCCAGGCTTTGAACTTAGATTCTGTCATTTACTAATTTTGTGACATTGGACAAATTATTAACCCCTCCAAGACTTAAATTCATTTCACATAAAATGATGCTAAAAATAGTAGTTCTTTCTTAGGATGGATTAAATAAATTCAATCATGTAAAGTGTTTTGAGCAGTGTCTGGAACGTATTTAGCACCCAATAAACATTAGATATCAATACTCAAGAGGAAATAAGCTACATGGGAAATAAAGGGAGTGGAGGAGGCTAATGTGATTCAAACACTGATCACGGGAGAGAGTGCTACAAGATAATGCAGTGGAGGAGGCCGACAAATGATGACTGGTCCTGCTGACCATGATGAATGTTTAGGAATTCAAGATAATTGTAATTGGAAACAGAAACAATGGTATGCATATATTAGATAGTTCTCTGGGGGCACCTGAGTGGCTCAGTTGGTTAAGTGTCAGACCCTTCATTTCGGCTTAGGTTATGATCTCAGGGTCGTGAGATGGAACCCCAAGTCGGACTCCGTGCTCAGCAGGGAGTCTGCTTAGGATTCTCTCTCTCCCTTTCCCTCTGCCCCTCCCCACTGGCACTCTTGCACACTCTCTCTAAAAATGAATAAATAAATCCTAAAAAGAAAAAAAAAAGTTCTCTTGCTTCTGTGTGGAAACAAAATGTGGTTGTAACAGGAGAGAAGGATATCAGTTATAGAGTTGTGTAAGTCAATATGAAAGGGCGCCTGGGTGGCTCAGTTGGTTAAGCGACTGCCTTCGGCTCAGGTCATGATCCTGGAGTCCCTGGATCGAGTCCCGCATCGGGCTCCCTGCT
>NW_027804351.1:0-282 GCF_054177405.1 Leptonychotes weddellii | reverse complement strand
CAGGCTGGGAATGATGGTGTAAATCACTTGAGTGCCAACAGCAGCTTTAATTAAGTTTTTCCAGAATCAGATGCTTATTTCACTGAAAAGTGCTGGGCTTTGTTGACAAGTGACACATAACATTTCATTCTCCGGGGATTTTTTTTTAACTTTTTTATTTTATTTTTTTTAATTTTATTATGTTATGTTAGTCACCATGCAATACATCACTGGTTTTTGATGTGGTGATCCACGATCCATTGTTTTCGTATAACACCCAGTGCTCCATGCATTATGTGCCCT
>NW_027804350.1:0-282 GCF_054177405.1 Leptonychotes weddellii | reverse complement strand
CTCCGTGTGATCGAACCCTTACAGGAGGCTCGTGGTGCTTTAGCGGTGTTTTGGAGTGGAATTGAGCACCTGTGCCCGATCCACCCCGTTTCCCCAGGATTCGCTCCGGGCGATCCTGAGTGTCTCGGGGTCGGAGGCTGTGGGGTCCTCGGTGGCCTGCAGACCAACACTTAGGGGAGCTAGATGGTGGCTTTATTGTCATCAGAGACACTGCTTTAGACCAGACGTGTGTGGAGGGGCCTTCTGGGGGGGCCATCACAGTGAGGGTGTCACTGGGGCAGG
>NW_027804349.1:0-282 GCF_054177405.1 Leptonychotes weddellii | reverse complement strand
GGGGCGCCTGGGTGGCTCAGTTGGTTAAGCGACTGCCTTCGGCTCGGGTCATGATCCTGGAGTCCCGGGATCGAGTCCCGCATCGGGCTCCCTGCTCGGCGGGGGGTCTGCTTCTCCCTCTGCCCTCTTCCCTCTCGTGCTCTCTGTCTCTCATTCTCTCTCTCAAATAAATAAATAAAATCTTTAAAAAAAAAAAAAAGAAATGGAGATTTACACAGTCTCAAAATACCTCCTCACAAAATATTTATTAATTACAGAAGAGAGAATAGTAAGTTTACAGTG
>NW_027804348.1:0-282 GCF_054177405.1 Leptonychotes weddellii | reverse complement strand
GATCTGTAAAAGTTTGAGTGACTTTGGTGATTTGCATGAACTTTCAAGTGTATTCTATAAAAAGTTTTAAAATCACCACTGCTTTTTCTCTCTCTCTCTGTCATCTTTCCCCAACCACACAGAAAGAGGTTGAATAAGTCGTACCGAAAACCGATAGGAATCGGGTTGTTAATAAAATCTAGAGGCACCTTTTTTTTTTTATTCTTATGTTAATCCCCATACATTACATCATTAGTTTTAGATGAAGTGTTCCATGATTCATTGTTTGTGCATAACACCCAG
>NW_027804347.1:0-282 GCF_054177405.1 Leptonychotes weddellii | reverse complement strand
CTAAAAGAAAATAAACATTGAATACTGAAAATATGTCTAAACTCTTAGATGGATTTAAATCCTTAAATGTATTAATCATAACACTCAATAAGAGAATTTTATATAATTGCTGTTTTATAATCAAAATTATAGAGAAATAGGAGATTACCAATTTTTTTTTTAAAGGTTTGCGTTAACATGTCATTGTGTTTTTTTTTTTATTCTTATGTTAATCCCCATACATTACATCATTAGTTTTAGATGAAGTGTTCCATGATTCATTGTTTGTGCACAACACCCAGT
>NW_027804346.1:0-282 GCF_054177405.1 Leptonychotes weddellii | reverse complement strand
TCTTTGGGTAAATACCCACCAGTGGAATGATTGGCTCATATGGTGATTCTGTTTATAATTTTTTGAGGAACCTGTTTTCCACAGTGGCTGCACCAATTTACATCCTCACCAACAGGACACAAGAGTTCCTTTTTCTCCACATCCTCGTCACCACTTGTTATTTCTTGTCTTTTTATTTTTATTTTTATTTTTATTTTTTTATTTTTTTTAGATTTTATTTTTTTATTTATTTATTAGAGAGCGAGCGAGAGAGAAACAGCATGAGAGAGGAGAGGGTCAGAG
>NW_027804345.1:0-282 GCF_054177405.1 Leptonychotes weddellii | reverse complement strand
TGAGTGTGTTAAAATTCAAAACACAATTGTCTGTGCTATAAATTTTCACTGAAAATTAAAATAAGAAATAAGATAAAAAATATAAACCAGATAAAAAATTCAGATTAAATATAGTATTTATTTTAAAAAATTAAGTAAACTAATCTATTTAAAATAAAAAATGTTAAGATTTTCACTAAAAAATAATAATCAAACTTTGTAGAATAAAAAAATTACTTAAAATTACATGTCTTGAATTTACTTGGCATTTCCATGAACATATGTCAAGTTTAATCACTGGAC
>NW_027804344.1:0-282 GCF_054177405.1 Leptonychotes weddellii | reverse complement strand
TAGTATCTATAAATTTGGGTGAACTCCTCTCTTCCGGAGGTCCCCCAAATATCCCAAGTTTCCTGAGCCTGCCAAGAAGTGAACTTCCACATTCACCTATAAAGCTAGGAACCCTGTAAGTGAGAAATCTGGTCATTAACATGGTTCCATAAAGTCACCCTTGTTTTTTAAAAGTGCCTGGTCGTATCTGATTAAAGGAGTATTTTCTCAAGTAAACATTTCAAGCAAGACCATGGTTGCATGCCTAATATTTCCAATATGCCCTGTTAACAAGGAAAGTAG
>NW_027804343.1:0-282 GCF_054177405.1 Leptonychotes weddellii | reverse complement strand
GAAAATTGGCAAAACTAAAAGGTATTTGTTTGGGGGAAAAATAATCAAAGAAAAAAGATCATACCTTAGCTAGAATGGTGAAGAAAAAAGAAAGAGAATGATTGACGATACCAGTTGGGAGATAGGAGGGGATGTATAAGAAAGCTATTTCTGCAGAATGTAAGGACATTAAAAGAATGGGAGAAATACTGTGAACAATCTTTGCCAAAAGTCATAAGTACAACCTTCCAAAACTGACAAAAGAGGAAATAAACATGAGTAGATGTGTATCTGTGAAATATT
>NW_027804342.1:0-282 GCF_054177405.1 Leptonychotes weddellii | reverse complement strand
CATCTAAAACTAATGATGTAATGTATGGGGATTAACAGTTATAAGAATAAAAAATATATATATATATATATATATATATATAAAAAAAGAAGAGGATTAATGGCAGAAAGATTACATAATGGTGCAGAGCAAGGCCATCCATGCCAAGACTAGAAAAGATACCCCAGATTAATGGGATTGCAGGAAATCTCTATGGGAAGCATTGACTAAATAGTGTGGAACCCTCAGAAAGGTTAAACTTGAGTCTTACACTTCTACCGAGCACAACCTCATACTGAAAGT
>NW_027804341.1:0-2954 GCF_054177405.1 Leptonychotes weddellii | reverse complement strand
CAAAAAAAAAAAAAAAATTTTTTTTTTTTTTAAAGAGTTGTCTGGGAACACTATGGGGACCTTCAGCCCCTGGGAAGTAGTAATTCTTCTGGCAGGAAGTTGAATATTGGCCTCAGTTCAGCCCCAGCAGCTGGCAAAAGAGGCTCCCTGGGCCAGGCAATCCAAGTGAGTACATAGGTGGCCTTCAGCCTCTCTTCTCGCTGCATGGTGGTGAATCAGGGTGGAGACCTGCGTGGCTGCTCAATGCAAAACACCATGGTCAGAAACCAAACGAATGGTGGCTTCAAATATGAGCCACTAATTTAAGAAAAATACAAGGTCTGGATTGCAGAATTGCAGAAATTGATTCTCAGTCAAGTTGTAATTCACATGAATTCTTGTAGCATATCCTAGATAAGGGCAGCAATTTTAATATGTCTCAAGAAACACCGTATAGTGATATGTGTATGAATATGCAGATGTATACATATATATACACATGTGTGCATATATATATTCATATTCAGATAAGCTCTAAATGTTAACAAAACTATTTATCTGAGGAGGAAGATAAAAAAGAAAAAAGAGGACTCCGGTGAATGGGGTCAAGATAGAAGAAAAATAATTTATATCATTTAGACACTTCTTTTTTTTTTATTATTCTTATGTTAATCCCCATACATTACATCATTAGTTTTAGATGAAGTGTTCCGTGATTCATTGTTTGTGCATAACACCCAGTGCTCCATGCAGAATGTGCCCTCCTCAATACCCACCACCAGGCTAACCCATCCTCCCACCCCCCTCCCCTCTAGACACTTCTGACAAAAAGAAAATCTTTCTAGATTTCTAGTGACTAAACTGCTTTAAAGAGCAGATGAAGCCTTTTGTACAATAATTAGAACTAAAAGACTCAAAATAGAAATACTGTTGGTTTTATACAAATCTGTGAAAGGAGCACCAAACTGAAAGTAAAAAAAAAAGGGCGCCTGGGTGGCTCAGTCGGTTAAGCGACTGCCTTCGGCTCAGTTCATGATCCCAGGGTCCTAGGATCGAGCCCCGTATGGGGCTCCCTGCTCCGCGGGAAGCCTGCTTCTCCCTCTCCCCCTCCCCCTGCTTGTGTTCCCTCTCTCGCTGTGTCTCTCTCTGTCAAATAAATAAATAAAATCTTTAAAAAAAAAAAAGTAAAAAAAAAAAAGTTTAGCACTAATTGACCTAACGACTATGACAGTAGATAAGCCATTTAGACCAGTATGGCCTATATTTTTCTACTTAATTCTTTCATTGAACAAATATTTATTGAGTGGCACTGTTCTAGGCACTGGAAATACACTGGGGGGGTGGGGGGTGGGGGAATAGGCAGCATCCCTGCCCTCCTGGAGCTCAGTTCTAGTAGGACGACATTATACTCAGCAAAATGCATGGATTTCCGAATTAGATCATCTCTATTGTCCCTTCTAGGCCTAAGGACATCTCATGGTGATTGGGAGGCTGGCCTGTGCCCTGAAGTCACTGAATAGCCAATTTGCCAAATGGCCTTGCTTCTTGTTAACACCTAAGTTTTAATTAGCCAGATTTTGTTTTATAGCCATAAGACCGTTTTACAGAATATCACATTCAATTTGTCTTTGACCCAGCTCCCTGTTGCTATAGCTGCAGACTTCCTCAATAAAGGCTGGGCGACAGCCCAAGAAGGGGAGCTTGGGGAAAAGAGGACCAATAGTGAAGGGACAAACAAGAGGGCTTCTGTGACTGGGCTGGAAGCCTCGAGCCTCTCTTCCCCCTGCCCTGGATTTCTGTGTCCCCCATAACTCTGTTCAGACCCTTGCAGACTGACATGATATGAGAAAGGAAAGAGATACAAAGGCTACATGGGGAAAGCCCCTTAGAAAATACTAGACTTCCACAGGGATTCCCTCCATAGAGGAAGTTCAAAAATTTAAATTTCGGTCTCGATGGCCATCTGGTGGTCAAAGGGCCACATCACATCCTTTTGTTGCATAACAAAATCTGATTCAAGTTTAAGATTGTTACATTTTTTTTTAAGATTTTTTTATTTACTCTCTGTCTCCACGAATAAATAAATAAAATCTTTAAAAAAAAAAAAAAAAGGACGCCTGGGTGGCTCAGTCGGTTAAGATTATTTATTTATTTATTTGAGAGAGAGAGAATGAGAGAGAGAGAGCACATGAGAGGGGGGAGGGTCAGAGGGAGAAGCAGGCTCCCTGCCAAGCAGGGAGCCCGATGCGGGATTCGATCCAGGGACTCGATCCAGGGACTCCAGGATCATGACCTGAGCCAAAGGCAATCGCTTAACCAACTGAGCCACCCACGCGCCGTAAATTTCTTGTAAGAAACAAAACAAACGAGGGGCGCCTGGGTGGTTCAGTCATTAAGCGTCTGCCTTTGGCTTAGGTCATGATCCCAGGGTCCTGGGATCAAGCCCTGCATTGGGCTCCCTGCTCGGTAGGAAGCCTGCTTCTCCCTCTCCCGCTCCCCCTGCTTGTGTTCCCTCTCTCACTGTGTCTCTCTCTGTCAAATAAATAAATCTTTAAAAAGAAAGAAAGAAAGAAACGAAATGAAACAAACGAGCAAAGGAAAAGAGAGAAAGAGAAATCAAGAAACATACTCATAACTATAGAGAACAAACTAGTGTTTCCCAGAGGGGAAGTGGGTCGGGAGATGGGTGAAATAGGTGAAGGGGATTAAGAGCACAATTATTGTAATGAGCACTGAGTCATGTACAGAAGAGTTGAATCAATATATTGTACACCTGAAACTAATATAACACACTGTTAACTATACTGGAGTTAAAATTTAAAAATAAAATAATAAAAAAGATTGTTAAATTTCTTAACTTTTTTCAACTGGAATTTTATTAGAAAATGTGTCCATACCTGCATCCTCTGTTACGTTAATAAAGCTTGTGCCCTTCCTAGGGTGAAGACTTTAACATTACAATGAAGCAGAGGTAA
>NW_027804340.1:0-282 GCF_054177405.1 Leptonychotes weddellii | reverse complement strand
TCACCATTATTCTACATATTGATGCTCCTTGTCTTTCATTTATCTCTGACTCCCCTCCACATTCACACACACACACACACCACCTACTTTAAAAAGTAAAAACAGGGGCGGAGCAAGATGGCGGAGGAGTAGGAGACCTGGATTTCGTCTCCTCTCAGGAATTCAGCTGGATAGGGATCAAACCATTCTGAACACCTACGAACTCAACAGGAGATCCAAGAAGAGAATAGCAACAACTCTCTGAACAGAAAAGCAACCACTTTCTGGAAGGTAGGATGTGCG
>NW_027804339.1:0-282 GCF_054177405.1 Leptonychotes weddellii | reverse complement strand
GGGATTGGGGGCCTCGGGACAGACTTGTAGTCTGTGACCTTTACTTACTTGTGTGGCCCAAGGACAGCTCCCAGGGGACTGGTGGGGACTCCAAGGCCAAGGGACTGGCCCGGGTCATGTAGCATGTCTTGCCTGGCTCCCGGTCGTGATTACCCCAGAGTCGAAGGGGGAGGAGGTCATCAGATAGAGTTTGTCCCACACCCGGCTGGAACGGACCTGTCCAGAATGAGGGTGCAGGCCAGGAGGGGCCCCCTGCATGCCTGTTCCCAGCCCAACATCATC
>NW_027804338.1:0-282 GCF_054177405.1 Leptonychotes weddellii | reverse complement strand
GTTTCTTTTTCTCCGTATCTTTGCCAATACTTGTTATTTCTCGGCTTTTTGATTCTAGCCTTTCTGGAAGGTATGAGGTAATATCTCATTGTGGTTTTGATTTGCATTTCCCTGATGCCGAGCGATGTTGAGAATCTCTTCGTGTGTCTCTTGGCATCTGTATGTCTTCTTTGGAAAAATGTCTATTCAGATCCTCTGCTCATTTTTTAGCCAGATTGTTTTTCTGGTGCTGAGTTGTGTAAATTCTTTGTATATTTTGGATATTGACTCCTTATCAGTATG
>NW_027804337.1:0-282 GCF_054177405.1 Leptonychotes weddellii | reverse complement strand
GCAATAACTACCATGTCAATTTTATTTTAATGCCTTTGTATAGTAGCAGAGAAAAAAATGATGATGTGTAATTGTTTTTTATATGAATGTTACTATAAACAGTCTGTTTTTAAACTTCTGGAAGAACTGGTTTGAATAGGGCAGAACTTGATTCTTATTACTCTTTTAAGGTTTTTAACTTGTATTCATGAAAACTCATCTCTAAACTTTCACATTTGCTCTGCTAAATATTTAATGTTATAAATTACAAGGATTTAGTTTTTCTATATGGTCATTTGATGT
>NW_027804336.1:0-282 GCF_054177405.1 Leptonychotes weddellii | reverse complement strand
TTGCTGTTTCATTACTCTGGGCAGTATAGGGACCCCAAATGACCGTGGATGAACATGAAGTATGAGTCAGAATTAAACTCTTAATGCTTTCAGTCTTTTAAACTTTGGGACTGATGGTTACTATAACCTAGTCATCCCTGACATAAACATTCCTTGACCTAGAAATTTCACCGCAAAATTTATCTAATAGATTTTTTTTAAGATTTTATTTATTTTTCAGACACATAGAGAGAGCACAAACAGGGGGAGTGGCAGGCAGAGGGAGAAGCAGGCTCCCCGCCG
>NW_027804335.1:0-282 GCF_054177405.1 Leptonychotes weddellii | reverse complement strand
AGAATGCTGCACAATTCGACTCTGAGCTGCTGTGAAAGCTCATTAAATTGGACTTTAAATTATTGATCATCTACTTATTTGTTAAAAAAAAACCAAACACATAAAAACAGGATATTTTTGGTGCTTCAAGACAGTCTCTGAAAGTGGCTGAAATGAAATCTGCTTTCAGCTGTTTCATGAGCTTGGCCCTGCCTGGGGGAGGTTGGTGCCTTGCAAGCAAAGAAGCCATCCACACTGGGCATTGTTTTCCACATTGTTTTTTCCAAGTTAAATGTCTTACTT
>NW_027804334.1:0-282 GCF_054177405.1 Leptonychotes weddellii | reverse complement strand
GATTCAATAAATAATACCCCAAATTTATATAACAGGGACTGACCTAAATGCAGTTCATTTCTAATTGTCACTGTCACGCCAGGCATTTCTGAGTGGACTGCCGTCCCACAGCCATCCATCTCCAAACCTGCTTAGTTCCCTTTTCTTTTCCATTTTCTCGGACTTGAATCGTTATATAATGGCGGCTTTGTGGATGATTTCCTTGATTTTAGTTTTTCTCTCAACTTTCCTCCTGTAAACAACTACCAAATTTTATTTTCTTAAAACAATGCCTTAGAGGGG
>NW_027804333.1:0-282 GCF_054177405.1 Leptonychotes weddellii | reverse complement strand
TGGGTGTTGTGCACGAACAATGAATCATGGAACACTTCATCTAGAACTAATGATGTAATGTATGGGGATTAACATAAGAATAAAAAAAAAAAAACACTTGTGCAACTCATTATTGTGTTGAAGAAAGAATGGTCATCTTCTTTGCTCCATGGTTGCACAACATTCTCATTTTTAGATTTATAAACACCATTTAGGTCTGCATTGTGGATTTGAGGGGCCTAGATTTGAGTCATGGCTTCACAACATTTGAATGACCTCGGACAAGTTATCTTACCTCTCCCC
>NW_027804332.1:0-282 GCF_054177405.1 Leptonychotes weddellii | reverse complement strand
TGTGATGGGATTTGTGTTGCTGCTCTTTCTGCCTGGAGTATGAATTCATTTAACTTTTTTTTTTTTTAAGGTTTTATTTATTTATTTGACAGAGAGAGAGAGCACAAGTAGGCAGAGTGGCAGGCAGAGGAAGAGGGAGAGGGAGAAGCAGACTCCCCTTATGAGCAGAGAGTCTGATGCTGGGGCTCGATCCCAGGACGCTGGGATCATGACCTGAGCCAAAGGCAGACGCTTAACCGACTGAGTCACCCAGGCGCCCCTGAATTCATTTAACTTTTATCC
>NW_027804331.1:0-282 GCF_054177405.1 Leptonychotes weddellii | reverse complement strand
GCCTTTCCCCCTGCTCCATCCCACTTCCCTCACTACCCTTCCCCCATGAACATGCCTCCCAAAATGTGGGAGATATCTATCTATATCTATATCTATATCTATATCTATATCTACCCACACACAATGGAATACTATTCAGCCATGAGAAAGAGGGAATTCTGCCATTTGCGACAACATGGATGGACCTTGAAGGCATTATGCTAAAGTGAAATAAGCTACACAGAGAAAGACAAATACTGTATGTTCTTACTTACATGTGAAATCTTAAAAAGTTGAACTCAT
>NW_027804330.1:0-2954 GCF_054177405.1 Leptonychotes weddellii | reverse complement strand
TGAATTTCAGATCCTTTAAAAGTTGCAGGTATTATACAGGAATTTTTAGAGGTACTGTAGTCTTAACTGTGCTTTCTTCTCTCTGGTGCTAGATGCAGTAGCAAAAGAAAATGATAAAAATACCAAGGGATTCCTTTATTTCTTTTGATCTCATGAATAGGTAAAGGAGGCTTAAACTTTCCTTCCCCTTTTACTGTCAGACATTGAACAACAGACAGCACAGGACAGTAATCCTTGAGACAAGGGACTCCTATGAATGCCCCAACATACTACGCATTTATTTAGGTACTCCCAATAGCTGCTTTTGCACTATGATGGCAGAGATGAATCGTCATGACAGGTACTATATGGCCCACAAGTCTACAATATTTCCTATTTAGCCCTTTATGGGAAGGTTTACATACCCCTGCCTTACAGTAGAGGCCAAACATACCAAACAAAAAGTCAAGTAATTTAAGTCAAGTATCCCAGACCAAGGTCCCAAAATACTTAAAGGAATACAAAATACCAGCCCTGAGAAATATAAAATTCATAATGTGTGGCATCCAAACAAATATTTCAAGACATGCAAATAAGCAAAAAAAAAAAAAAATACAACCCACAGGTTGATAAAACAATCAACAGAATAAACTGACATTTAAACTGCTATGAGAAACATACTCTCTTCAAGAAAGCAGAGGAAAAGTGTGAGCATGTTAGAAACACATGTGAGATCTCTCCATACAGATAAACACACACTTCTAAAAATGAAAAATGCAGCATCTGAGGTGAAAAATACACTGGATAAGTTAATAATATATTAGATACTTTAGGGCAAAAGATGAGGAAACATGAAGAGACAGCAGTAGAAACTACTAGAAACAAAAAAGGAGAGAAAAGACTGAAAAAAAATGAACAGAGCCTTAGTGAGTTGTGAAATAGCATGAGTGGGCTAAAATAGAGAAGAGAAAGAAAACATATTTGAATATGCTCTGGGAAAGATGCTGTCGAGAGAATAAGACAAGTCATTGGCTAGGAAAACATATTTGAAAAAATATATATGATATATATATCACATACGATTTATACATATGACAAAGGGCTGTTATCTAAAATATACAAAGAACTCTTAGAACTCAACAATAAGGGGCGCCTGGGTGGCTCAGTCGGTTAAGCATCTGCCTTCGGCTCAGGTCATGATCCCAGGGTCCTGGGATCGAGCCGCACATCGGGCTCCCTGCTCCACAGGAAGCCTGCTTTTCCCTCTCCCACTCCCCCTGCTTGTGTTCCCTCTCTCGCTGTGTCTCTCTCTGTCAAATAAATAAATAAAAAATCTTTAAAAAAAAAAAAAAAAGAACTCAACAATAAGAAAATAAACAACTTGGACTAAAGACCCGACAGATATCTTACTAAAGAAGAATACAGATGGCAAATAAGTGTATGAAAAAATGCTCCTCCACATCATATGTTATTAGGGAAAAACAAATTAAAATGAGATACCATTACACAGCTAGATTCTAGAATGGCCAAAATCCAAAACACTGACAACATCAAATGCTGACAAGGATGTGGAACAATCCACATATATTAAGGAAATATATGGGAACTCTCCAAACTTTCCATTCAATCTTTCTGTAAATCCTAAACTGCTTTTAAAAAATAAAATCTAGGAAGAAAGAGAGAGAGAGAGAGAAAGGAAGGAAGGAAAGAAGGAAGGAAAGAAGGAGGGAAAGAAGAAAGGAAAAAAGAAAGAAAGAAAGAAAAAAGTAAGTCAGTCAGTCTAGAGGCACCTGGCTGGCTCAGTCAGTAGAGAATGCGACTCTTGAACTTGGGGTCACGAGTTCAAGCCCCATGTTGGGTGTGGAGCCTACTTAAGAAAAAATAAAATAAAATGAAAATTTAATATATATATATATATATACACATACATATTTGGGGCACCTGGGTGGCTCAGTCAGTTGAGCGTCCATCTCTTGGTTTTGGTTCAGGTTGTGATCTCATAGGTTGTGGGACTGAGCCCTGTGTCAGGTGCCAGGCTCAGCAGGGAGTCTGCTTGAAGATTCTCTCCCTCTGTCCCTCCCCCTACTCATGCACACTCTCTCTCTCTAAAATAAATAAATCTTAAATATATATATATATTCTATTTTTTAATATTTAAATAAGTAACTACAATTTTTCATAAATCCACTGTTTTTGAGAAACCACCATACCACTTTCCACAGTGGCTACACTATTTAGTGGCTATGCTTAAAACACATGGGTTCCAATTTTTCCATATCCTCACCAACACTTGCTATGTTTTATTTTGTTTTTTAATAATAGCCATCCTAATGGGTATGAAGTGGTATCTCCTCATGTGTTTCTTTTTTTTTTAAGAATTTATTTATTTATTTGAGAGAGAGAGAGAGAGAGAGATGGCGAGAGAGCATGAGGAGGGGGGAGGAGGGAGAGGGAGAAGCAGACTTCCTGCTGAGCAGGGAGCCCAATGTGAGGCTCAATCCCAGGACCCTGAGATCATGACCTGAGCCATAGGCAGATGCTTAATTGACTGAGTCACCCAGGCGTCCCTCATCATGGTTTTGATTTGCATTTCCCTAATGATGAGGTTAAACATCTTTTCACGTGCTTATGGGGCCTTTTTTTTTTTTTGATGTAGTGTTCCATGATTCATTGTTTGCGTATAACACCCAGTGCTCCATTCAATACGTGCCCTCTTTAATACCCATCACCAGGCTAGCCCATCCCCCCCCTCCCCTCTAGAACCCTCAGTTAGTTTCTCAGAGTCCATAATCTCTCATGGTTCATCTCCCCCTCTGATTTCCCCCCCTTCATTTTTCCCTTCCTACTATCTTCTTTTTCTTTCTTTTTATTAACATATAATGTATTATTTGTTTCAGAGGTACAGGTCTGTGATTCAACAGCCTTACACAATTCACAGCACTCACCATAGCACATACCCTCCCCAATGTCTATCA
>NW_027804329.1:0-282 GCF_054177405.1 Leptonychotes weddellii | reverse complement strand
CTGACTTGTTAATTTTAGCCATTCTGACTGGTGTGAGGTGGTATCTCATTGAGGTTTTGATTTGGATTTCCCTGATGCCGAGTGATATTGAGCACTTTTTCATGTGTCTAGAACTGACACATTTCAATTCTAGTCCAAAGGCAAGATAAAGCTGATGTCCAAGTTTGAAGGCTGTCAGATGGGAAAAATTCTCCACTACTCAGGGAAAGATCAGTCTTTTCGTTCTATTGGCCTTCAACTGATTGGATGAGGCCTACCCACATTGTGCAGGGTAATCTGCTT
>NW_027804328.1:0-282 GCF_054177405.1 Leptonychotes weddellii | reverse complement strand
TTTTTAATTATTTCCTCTGGTGACTCATCCAATTCCATTGTGGATTCATCTCCTGCTTAGTAGACTCTAGGTCTCTATGTGTGGACTAGATCTTTTCTTCTCATTTCCATGAACAGTCATCCCACCAACATGTCTAACTGAACCTCATTCTCTGCACATCTTTCCTGAGTAGACACCAAAATGAGAAAGAGAAGCATATCTTGTTTATTTTTAATCTTCCTTACAGAGATTATTTGGAATATTATTTTATGCACCAATACATTTGTACTCAATAGTTTGAAT
>NW_027804327.1:0-282 GCF_054177405.1 Leptonychotes weddellii | reverse complement strand
ACAGAGAGCACGAGAGGGAAGAGGGTCAGAGGAAGAAGCAGGCTCCCCGCCGAGCAGGGAGCCCGATGTGGGACTCGATCCCAGGACTCCAGGATCATGACCTGAGCCGAAGGCAGTCGCTTAACCAACTGAGCCACCCAGGCGCCCCTTTGTTTTTGTGCTTTAACTGACGTAAATTTCTCATGACTTCATCGGAATCAATGTGATTCCTATGTTCATGTCCAGTAGAAAATGTAGCCAGGTTTGTAAATCTGTCTATTCACAGTTGATCAAAGAATATTT
>NW_027804326.1:0-282 GCF_054177405.1 Leptonychotes weddellii | reverse complement strand
TGGTACACAGAGCTCGTGGGAGAGCCAAGTGTGGTTCAGAACAGCTCATGAACGTTCCGTTGAACCCTAGTTGTTTGGCTCAAAGGTGCAGAATGGCTCAGGGTGGGTCCTGAGCAAAATGTTCCCTTTAGGGCTGGCCCCACGCGGTGTCACTGTCCCCTTGGAGCCTATAGGCCTCCCCCCAGGGCCAGGGCTGAGCGTGGAAGCAGAAGGGAACTCACACCCTGCCCTCCAGGGTGGATCGGAGGATCCGTGAAACACAGCTGACTTTGGGGCAATAAT
>NW_027804325.1:0-282 GCF_054177405.1 Leptonychotes weddellii | reverse complement strand
TACCAGATGTTCAACCTAAGGCAGAGTCTATCCTACCAAGAAAATGCAGCCATTTCTAAATTTCTTTTTTTTTTTTTTTAATTTTTTTTTTAAGATTTTTTAAATTTATTTATTTGAGACAGAGAGAATGAGAGAGAGAGAGCACATGAGAGGGGGGAGGGTCAGAGGCAGAAGCAGGCTCCCTGCCGAGCAGGGAGCCTGATGCGGGACTCGATCCAGGGACTCCAGGATCATGACCTGAGCCGAAGGCAGTCGCTTAACCAACTGAGCCACCCAGGTGCC
>NW_027804324.1:0-282 GCF_054177405.1 Leptonychotes weddellii | reverse complement strand
TTCAGAGAGTTGTTGCTCTTCCTTTCTTCGATCTCCTGTTGAGTTTGTAGGTGTTCAGAATGGTTTGATTCCTATCCAGCTGAATTCCTGAGAGGAGACGAAATCCAGGTCTCCTACTCCTCCGCCATCTTGCTCCGCCCCCCCATAAGGGTTATTTTTAACCACTGAAATCTTGTTTCCAGAATAGTGAGACCTATCATTGGAAGTAGCATCCAAGCTGTCGCAACATGTTAGGGTCCCCGCGTGCTGTCAGTGGACTTCTCCTATGTGAGAGATGACCTT
>NW_027804323.1:0-282 GCF_054177405.1 Leptonychotes weddellii | reverse complement strand
GTGTTTCATGCTGCCAAGACAATTGGCAGTTCTAAAAGACATTTCTAAAAGACCTGCTGGGCTGGAAATAATTGAAGCCAGACCCTGTACCCTCATCCTTTTTCTTAGCTGCATTACATTTAGCTAGCTGGAGAACAATTATCTTAGTCCCTGTCTTTTCTGTGCTCTAAAATGTCACATTAAAGAGTAACCATCCGAGGGCGGAGCAAGATGGCAGAGGAGTAGGAGACCTGGATTTCGTCTCCTCTCAGGAATTCAGCTGGATAGGGATAAAACCATTCT
>NW_027804322.1:0-282 GCF_054177405.1 Leptonychotes weddellii | reverse complement strand
GGGGGGGGCTTCAGGGGATAGGGAGGGAACTGGGGCAAGGTAGGCTTTTGAGTACTTTCCACTAACTTTACCCCGAAGGCAGGAGACTGGTTTGAAGGCAGATCCTGTGCTCTAGGATGACTGTGAGCCACTATGAAGAAAGAACAGTTCATGGGCAGCCTCGTCAGATGGCCATACGCCTTCCACATTTGTTTGGAATAGCCAGAGCGTAGTGGTCCAGGTGGTGAGGAAGTGAAACGATTCAACCAATCCTTCTCAGACTTTAGGCACCCCTGAATCTTG
>NW_027804321.1:0-282 GCF_054177405.1 Leptonychotes weddellii | reverse complement strand
TGCTCTTCTCTCTCTTGCAATAGTTGCTCCAAAGCAAGTGCCTTCTCTTTCATCGCAGCACCCTGGGATTCCTCCTCTCTCCACATCACTGAAAGCAGCCTATGTGTCTCTTGCAATGCCTCATTTCCCACTTCCTTTTCTCTAGAGTTTTCCTCGACTTTTGCATTTTCCTCTCTCAGTTGACACACATCCATTTCCAACTCTGCTATTCTCTCCTTCAGATTGGTGACCGTCTGCCTCAAAAGTTCATTTTCACTCACTTGGCTACGGAAGTTCTCCTGT
>NW_027804320.1:0-282 GCF_054177405.1 Leptonychotes weddellii | reverse complement strand
CTATTTACTATCTGGCTCCTTACAGAAAAGGGGACAATCTGTAAGATTAAAATGATTTGGGGGCGCCTGGGTGGCTCAGTTGCTTGGGCGACTGCCTTCGGCTCAGGTCATGATCCTGGAGTCCTGGGATCGAGTCCCGCATCGGGCTCCCTGCTCGGCAGGGAGTCTGCTTCTCCCTCTGACCCTCCTCCCTCTCATGTGCTCTCTCTCTCTCTCATTCTCTCTCTCAAATAAATAAATAAAATCTTTAAAAAAAAAATGATCTGGAGTACTGCCTTTTCT
>NW_027804319.1:0-2954 GCF_054177405.1 Leptonychotes weddellii | reverse complement strand
GGGGGGATGGGTTAGCCTGGTGATGGGTATTGAGGAGGGCACGTTCTGCATGGAGCACGGGGTGTTATGCACAAACAATGAATCATGGAACACTACATCAAAAACTAATGATGTAATGTATGGGGATTAACATAACAATAAAAATTTTTTTTTAAAAAGTAATTGCTCTAGAGAAATGCCTCATTCTGCCTTTGGATGAAATTCTAGGAGGCCAATGTCTCAAGCAGGGGCAGCCATCCTGAGACCACATGGAGGGTGGCTGTGGGGTCAAGGTGACACTGTTGTGTTTCGGGGCAAACCAGCCTGCACCCATCATGTAATACAGGGATTGGTGCCCTGAGTTCGCTTTCTTCCAGAGCGGGGAGGTTTAGGTGTCTGTGGGAGGGGGCTGGCAAATTGCTGAAAGCTTGGGGCGCCTGGGTGGCTCAGTCGTTAGGCGTCTGCCTTCGGCTCAGGTCATGATACCAGGGTCCTGGGATCGAGCCCCGCATCAGGCTCCCTGCTCCGCGGGAAGCCTGCTTCTCCCTCTCACACTCCCCTTGCTTGTGTTCCCTCTCTCGCTGCCTCTCTCTCTGTCAAATAAATAAATAAAATCTTTAAAAAAAAAATTGCTGAAAGCTTCCCAAGACCTGGAAAATCATCCACTTATTTTACAAAAGCCAGTGACCTTTGTGAATGGTTCCCCGTAGAGACAGCACAAAATTTCCTTCATAGGTTAATTCTAATGTGACAATATCCCTCACCCTGAGGAATGTGTTAAAAATACTATTCAGGGGCGCCTGGGTGGCTCAGTCATTAAGCGTCTGCCTTCAGCTCAGGTCATGATCCCAGGGTCCTGGGATCAAGTCCCGCATCGGGCTCCCTGCTCAGCGGGAAGCCTGCTTCTCCCTCTACCACTCCCCCTGCTTGTGTTCCCTCTCTTGCTGTGTATCTCTCTGTCAAATAAATAAATAAAATCTTTAAAAAAAAATAATAAAAATACTATTCGTTGGAGAGGATGATCAGGATTACCAGTGTCCTCTATATGTGGTTTAGTAGACTTCCCAGTACAAGTGAAGAACATGCAGAGCGCCTGGGGGGCTCCATCGGTTAAGCGTCTGCCTTTGGCTCAGCTCATGATCTCAGGGTCCTGGGATCGAGCCCGGCATTGCATTCAGCTCCTTGCTCAGCAGGAAGCCTGCTTCTCCCTCTCCCCCTTGCTCATGCTCTCTCTTGCTATCTCTCTCTCTCTCTCAAATAAATAAATAAAATCTTAAAAAAAAAAAAAACAAGTGAAGAACATGCTTCCCAGTGCCTTGCCATGTGACTAATTTAGCCAAAGAAGGGTAGATTGAAATGACACTTGTGTCTTCTGTCCTAAAGCATTTAGGGGCAGGGCAGGGCAACCTCTATGCCCTCTCTTCCCCTGCTGCCTCAACCCTCAGAGCCATGTATCCTAAATGGCATGGTTACAAGAGGGCACCAGGGTTTTAGTTCAGGAAAAAAAAAAGTTATTGTGTTAAGCTACTGATTTAGGGGTTATTTTGTTACCCTAGAGCTTGTCATGATTAATTCACAGAGTAATATATTTGGAAAATATAAACAAAGAAGGTCAGAAAAAAAATCTATGGTCCTATCAGCACCATTGGACCTCAGGCGGCCATGGTACTCTGTGGTATGTTCTTGAAGTTTCCATCTTTTAATCCAGCCCTTCACTGAACTCCCAGGAATGTGCTGGGCTCTTTTGAATCAGTGACCATCACCAGAATTCAAGCAGACTGGTGGCCATGGTATTCTGTGGAATGTTCTTGAAGATTCTATCTCTTAATTCAGCCCTTCAGTGAACTACCAGGAATGTGCTGGGCTCTTTTGAATCAGTGACTATCACCTGATTTCAAGGGGACAGGTAGCCAGAGTCTCCAGAATGCACAGGTGAGAGGAGAAGCTTGGAGCGATGCACAGGGAGAGACTTCACACATGTTATTAATAGCCATCATCCTCGTGGAGAATTCAGGAAAACTGAAAATCTCTGTCTGTGGGGGGCTCTGTTCCTTTCTGCTTCATGTAACATCTCCAAAATTTCTGTGTCTTCTCCCATTAAAGGCAATTTTAATTTTTTCAGTGGGGCCAGTGGTGTCTTTCTATCAACGACATAATGTATTACCACTCAAACATAATCTTGTTCGTGACTTTTGCTTCCAGTATTATATCTGTTTTTCATAATTTGAGTTTCTGCAATTAAATATTAAACCGCAGTATTTCTCTTGAATTTATAAAAAATGGAATTTGCATTGCCCATGCAATCACAACGAAAGCCTGCCTTTTTACTTATGATGTTTTGAACTATCTTTCCATGCCAATAAACATTCTTCTACAGTATCCATTTTAATGCCTGCCTAGAATCCCAATATCTGGATTTATGTGACAAATCTTTTGCTGCTGGACATAGAGAATGTTTCCAATTTTTCAGCACTGAAAAAAGAAAAAGATCCTTAGAGCTAATCCTTACTCATTTCCATCATTATTTGTTTAGAACAGATCCCTAAAACTGAATCTCTCCAAAGTGAATGCAAAAAAAATGTAAGGCTTCTGATCCATACTGGTAACTTACATTTTCTGGAAAGACTGTACCAGCCTGCACGTGTAGGAGTGTCCTTTCCTCGCTCCCCAGCCTCACCTCCTTGAAGCCATCAGGCGGAGATGGAACATGAGCCCATCCAAAGCTTACCACACAAATCTCCTTCACGCAGGCTTTGTGTCTTATGATTAATGATCTGTAGCCACTGCTGACTCTATTTCTTCCCTTTATGTTATTGAACATATCCTCACATACCTTCAAAGAAGCTTTTAAACAGTCTCGTGCATGTAGTTTCTATGGTTTAAATTCCTGAATTAGTTGTATCTTCTGACTCTCGTGGGGGCTTGGTTACCTACATGCTTTACAATTTCTAACTGTGAACTCATCTTCAGTGGGA
>NW_027804318.1:0-282 GCF_054177405.1 Leptonychotes weddellii | reverse complement strand
GATATAGATGTATCTCCTTGTTCCGTGTTCCCGTGGCAGCCCATACTTTCTCTGTTACGACACTTACCACACAATAAATTTATCTAAAGATTTTATTTATTTATTTGACAGAGAGAGACACAGCGAGAGAGGGAACACAAGCAGGGGGAGTGGGAGAGGGAGAAGCAGGCTTCCCGCGGAGCAGGGAGCCCGATGCGGGGCTCGATCCCAGGACCCTGGGATCATGACCTGAGCCAAAGGCAGATGCTTTACGACTGAGGATGAATAAACTGTAAATGTTTT
>NW_027804317.1:0-282 GCF_054177405.1 Leptonychotes weddellii | reverse complement strand
GCAATAACTACCATGTCAATTTTATTTTAATGCCTTTGTATAGTAGCAGAGAAAAAAATGATGATGTGTAATTGTTTTTTATATGAATGTTACTATAAACAGTCTGTTTTTAAACTTCTGGAAGAACTGGTTTGAATAGGGCAGAACTTGATTCTTATTACTCTTTTAAGGTTTTTAACTTGTATTCATGAAAACTCATTTCTAAACTTTCACATTTGCTCTGCTAAATATTTAATGTTATCAATTACAAGGATTTAGTTTTTCTATATGGTCATTTGATGT
>NW_027804316.1:0-282 GCF_054177405.1 Leptonychotes weddellii | reverse complement strand
GGGGAGTCTGCTTCTTCCTCTCCTCTGCCTCTCCCACTGCTCATGCTCTCTCTCTCTCTGTATCTCTGTGTCTCAAATGAATGAATAAAATCTTTAAAAAAAAAAAAAAGAAAGAAGACTGCCGGGGTGCCTGGGTGGCTCAGTCGTTAAGCGTCTGCCTTCAGCTCAGGTCATGATCCCAGGGTCCTGGGATCGAGCCCCACATCAGGCTCCCTGCTCAGTGGGAAGCCTGCTTCTCCATCTCCCACTCCCCCTGCTTGTGTTCCCTCTCTCGCTGTGTCT
>NW_027804315.1:0-282 GCF_054177405.1 Leptonychotes weddellii | reverse complement strand
TCCTAAAACAACAGAATACACATTCTTCTCAAGTGCATATGGAGTATTCTCCAGAATAGATCACATCCTGGGTCACAGATTAGGTCTCAACAGAATCAAGACATTACGATTATTCCCTCCATATTCTCAGACCACAATGCTTTAAAACTGGGTGATAGACACTGGGGAGGGTATGTGCTCTGGTAAGCACTGTGAATTGTGCAAGACTGTTGAATCTCAGATCTGTACCTCTGAGACAAATAATGCAATATATGTTAAGAAAAAAAAAAAAAGAAGAAGAAG
>NW_027804314.1:0-282 GCF_054177405.1 Leptonychotes weddellii | reverse complement strand
TGGGGGTTCAGTGAGCCCACCCTCTGACCTATCCAGTGACTAGCAAACACCTCTTGATTTGACCTGACAGCGATTCTTCCAGATGCTCCCCAATACCTTCTGCTTACCTGAAGACCAGACCCCTGGGTGCTGGTTCCCTCTGGCTTTTCTTGTACCTGGAAAAAAGACACTGCAATGGAAGACCCAGGGGTCAGGCTGGCACCAGGGATCCTTAGGTTCCCCCTGGTCCGCCCTCCAGGTGGTCCCATGGGTGGTCCGCCCTCCAGGTGGTCCCATGGGTGG
>NW_027804313.1:0-282 GCF_054177405.1 Leptonychotes weddellii | reverse complement strand
CATCCAGAAATTTTTATCTAAGATCATTCTTCTCATTTAAAAATACCCTGATTTAAAAATTTTCTTTGATTTGGTGAATGCTCAAAAATTTTAGGCATTTTTATTTCACCTTCATTTTTGAAAGCTATGTTACTGGGCATACAATTTTAAGACGGCAGTTCTTTGTTCTTCCCATTCAACAGTTTGAAACTATCAGTCTATTGCTTTGGAGCTTATATTGCTTTTGTTAAGAAGTCAGTTGTGAGGGCGCCTGGGTGGCTCAGTTGGTTAAGCGACTGCCTT
>NW_027804312.1:0-282 GCF_054177405.1 Leptonychotes weddellii | reverse complement strand
CTCAGTCGTTAAGCGTCTGCCTTCGGCTCAGGTCATGGTCCCAGGGTCCTGGGATCGAGTCCCACATCGGGCTCCCTGCTCCACGGGAAGCCTGCTTCTCCCTCTCCCACTCCCCCTGCTTCTGTTCCTGCTCTCGCTATCTCTCTCTCTGTCAAATAAATAAATAAAATCTTTAAAAAAATAAAAAATAAAAAAAAAATAAAGGCACTAGAAGCTTTGTCATTCACAGAAGCCCCCATTGTAGGTGATTTTGTAATGTTAATAGTCATTCCTAGTCGGCTT
>NW_027804311.1:0-282 GCF_054177405.1 Leptonychotes weddellii | reverse complement strand
GAAAGAGAAGAAAGGGAAAGAAAGCTTATTTGAAAAAAAAAAAAAAAACAGTAAGTAAAAATTCACCTAACCCCAGGAAGCAAACAGACATCCAGATCCAAAATACTGAGGGACCAAAAGCAGATTTAACTGCTTTGGGGCAAGGAAAGAAGTCACGGTTTAGAAGGCAACTAAAATATGCAGGAACCAAGCTTAGAACTCTACTCAATGGTGGGGGAGTTGCTGCAACTCTCCTTGTGGGAGGGACTGGTGAGTACCACAATTCATGTTGCCCTCCACCTT
>NW_027804310.1:0-282 GCF_054177405.1 Leptonychotes weddellii | reverse complement strand
TGTGTCTTCTTCAGTTTCTTTCATCGATGTCTTACAGTTTTCAGTTTACAGATCTTTTACCTCCTTGGTTACATTTATTCCTGAGTATTTCATTCTTTTTGATGCAACTGTAAATAGGACTGTTTTCTTAATTTCTCTTTTTGATCATTGTTATTAGATGGCATCACAGTCATCCCCCATTTTGATACGGATGATGTCCATTTTTCTTGTTAGCTCAATCTATGTTATAGAATCATTCAGCTAGTTTCTGGATTTCTCTTGGGGGTAATTTTTCTTTGTATA
>NW_027804309.1:0-282 GCF_054177405.1 Leptonychotes weddellii | reverse complement strand
TCACCAGGTAAAGTGATGCTGGGCCTACATGAGTTTTTATGTTTGGTCTCACACAGTGCATGCACGTGCACACACACACACGTTTACAAGACAAGTGTATCATCAAACACTAATGGCCCAGAATCTCTCTGATTCTGGCAAAATCATAGAGTTGATTCTGCATAAGAATTCAAGGAGTATTGAGGAAGAGTAACAGTTTGACCAACTAAGCACAGCAAAAAAAGTAATCTACTGACGCTCAGTGCTCTATTATTGAAGGAAAGTTTTATTTGGAGCTATTTG
>NW_027804308.1:0-2954 GCF_054177405.1 Leptonychotes weddellii | reverse complement strand
TGATTCCTCATATCAGTGAGGTCATATGATACATGTCTTTCTCTGTTTGACTTATTTCGCTCAGCATAATACCCTCCAGTTCCATCCACATTGTTGCAAATGGCAAGATTTCATTCCTTTTGATGGCCGCATAATATTCCATTGTATATATATACCACCTCTTCTTTATCCATTCATCTGTCGATGGACATCTTGGCTCTTTCCACAGTTTGGCTATTGTGGACATTGCTGCTATAAACATCGGGGTGCACGTACCCCTTCGGATCCCTACATTTGTATCTTTGGGGTAAATACCCCCAGTAGAGGTTGCAAGATTTCTTAATCTGGAAACCATTTCACAGGAATATTTAGAAACGGATAACCATCTCTAAACACTCATCTCTAAACACTTACACTCATATCGTTTAGAAGGAAAAGAACTTAAAATGATCAGTAAAAGAAACAGATAAATAGACTTAGCTCAATATGATGAGGATTTTTTCTAATAATTAAATCTGGTATGAGACATTCTGCCACTCAAAGTATTTAAGGGCAGTTTAAACGATCAATTTCAAGGCTTGGAATGCTGGATTGATTGATCAATTCCTGAAATCAAAGATAATTACGAACAATGAAAGACATATGAAGAGAGGATATGTACAGATGGAGGTAGACCCTCCTCACAGAGGTGGGGAAGTTAAAAGAAGGTTCCTGCAGAAACTGAGAAGAGATAAAAATGATCTGAATTTTGAAGGAAGAGTTAGATTTAGCCAAATGCAGGAGACTCACAGGGGAAAACAATGCAGGTAAAGCCACCATCATCAGAGAGAAAATAGTAGCTGTAAGAGACTAAAAGTATTTAAGCCTGATTCATTTGCCTTCCAACTCCCATGCTTCTCTGAGCCAAAACAGCTCTTTGTGCTGCACACAGAATGACGACTTTTAGGCTTTTCTGTCTTCCTTTCCTATGTTTCAAAATCCACACATCGACTAATGAAAGGCTGGGCCTTTCCTGGGTCACCTTATGATAAATAGATTAAATATATGGCATAGGCTTTAATGAATTTAAGGCTGGAACAAATGAACAATTTTTTGAAACTATATAATATGCTAAGAAGCATAAACTGTGGACAGTGATGTACCTTTGGGATTGTAGAACCGACCATTTTCATGACTCTCAAACACGTACAGACCTTTAATTGTAAGTAAAATCTTCACTGCCTAAAACATGAACTGCTTTATCATGGCTTTGCCAGCCCTCCAGAATCTGGGCCCAGCCTTCACCTTCAGCCTTCTCTCCTACTTTGTGTCCTTGCATACCCCAACCAGGGCCCAACCTCTCTGTGTATAACTCTGAAATTTCCACCCCTGTCTTTGTTCCCACTGTCCCATTAGCCTGGGTGCAACCCTTCCACCACTGCCTATTGCTGCCCACTCCTCCTTGAGGGCCAAGCTGAACATCCCTTACCACAGGGGGGCTCTGCAGTTCTACTCCTACCTCCCAGGCACAGTAACTTCATTGGCCACTGTGCAACCTCAAGGATATTCTGCATTATCTTTTGTATACACAACATGTCTTCCCTGCTGGGCTCTGAGTTGGCTGAAGAAAGAAGTTTTCATTCATCTTTGTTTCTCCTGTCACACCTAGAAAAGCACCTTGCACAGAACATCTCTCAGCAAACTCATTTATTCAATTTACTCACAAATACTTACTGAGCTCCTACTATGTCCTGGGAACTGTTCTAGACACTGAATATAGGTGGAAAAAACACCAACTAGCAATCCCTTGCCCTCATGGAATTTCCCCACTGGGAGGTGGAGGGAGGTCTAACCATAGACAAGAAAGAAGTCCAGGCCACAGCATCAAGAAAGTCCTGTAGCTGGCCATTAAACCATATGTGGTAGTCAACAATGAAGCCCCTGTCACTTTCTACTTCTTTCTGTCTCCCAGCTTCCCCTCAGTGAGACCCATGGATGTATTCAATTCCAGGGGCTTACCTTAATGGAGTTTCCAAATTCACAAAATTCTAAGACAAGACGTACTTAATGCCTCAGCACCCACATTGCAGCAAACGTACTGAGTCATTCTTGCTGTTAGGATGTTACCCAATATTGACCACTGGTTTTTCCATATTATGTTCCAATTTATCTTTATTACTAACCAGATGCAGCTGACATTAGGACATAGAAGTCATCCATCATCATCTAAAATTTATTCTGTTAATGGCAAAGTGTAGATAAGTAAATAATTTTAATCTGTTTTCCTATAACCAATAAATTGAATAGGTATTGGGAAGTCACAATGGGATGAGTGGGATGGGATCGAGCTATGGTTATAAAATTCTGGGAACCTCCTCTCCAATTAAAATATTACAAGCATCCTTTGATATATAGTGACTACTTTTCAAGCATTAACATGGTAGAAGGAGGTATCATGGACCACTTCACAAAGTCAGCTTAGCATATAGATTGACAAATCTGAGTTAGTAACTGCCTATAATTTGTCCTTCTTTCAGGTCCCTCAACCTTCCATCTGTACAGATAGTGACACAATCCATGATCATGCTAGGTGCCCTTCCTTTAAAAGGGAACAAAATGGAATTTTTCTGGTCATGGCAAAAGACTTTTTCACTCAACTGGTCCCAATTTTCCCTTATGCTAAACTTAGTCCATGAATTTATGCCTGGATTCTGACTCCCAGATACATTCATTACACAGTCTCATGGGTTCAATATTGCTTAAGAAAAATAGCATTATCACCAAGTTATGGAATACACAGTAGTATTTGAAATTATAATAAATAAATCAAAGTGGTGTTCTGCAATATAAAATAGCAAATATTTAATGTTGGAGAGGTTGTGGAGAAAGGGGAACCCTCTTACACTGTTGGTGGGAATGCAAGTTGGTACAGCCACGTTGGAAAACAGTGTGGAGGTTCCTCAAAAATTTAAAAATAGAGCTACCCTATGACCCAG
>NW_027804307.1:0-282 GCF_054177405.1 Leptonychotes weddellii | reverse complement strand
GAGGCCAGTTGTCAGACAGCTGGGACGTGTTTGTGCCCTCCCAGTGCACTCAGTAGCAGGTGCAAGGTGGTTGGATGCTGACATCGGTCCCGTGACTTGGGGGAAACCAGCTGGTTTTGCTCCTGTAGTAATCAGCTGTGTCTGTGGAGTTGCTTCGAGATGATGGAAACACCCCGTTCCTCATCCCCCTGTGCCCGTCAGTCTTAGTACCCATCAGCAGCTCTGGTCTGGGTCAGCGGTCACCGTGGTGCTGGCTACGTGGTATGCGTCCTCTTCCACATT
>NW_027804306.1:0-282 GCF_054177405.1 Leptonychotes weddellii | reverse complement strand
ATATATACACACATCAAATACCTACCTACCTTATACAATTAAAACAATGTTACATATCAATAATATCTCAAAATTTTTTTAAGATGGGTACACATTTCCAATAAACAATTAGGAACATAAATCTGCAGCTGAAGAGGAAGAGGACTAGATACGGGAACAACTGATGACAGGTGGCAGCTTATCTGCAGAGACAATGCAAATAACACACAAGCAAGGGTTCTCATCCAAAGTGATCAGACCACTGAGGCTGGAAAAACAGGGCAAAGGTGAGAAACCTGGTGT
>NW_027804305.1:0-282 GCF_054177405.1 Leptonychotes weddellii | reverse complement strand
CCTCATCTATTAAAAGTGCAATAAGATGGTATCGGGTATTTTTTAGCCAGAAGGAAAATGATCCCAAATGGAAAATGGAAAATTGAGATGGAACACAAGAAGGTTTCAAAGTAAGTGTACTATTTTACACTGAAAATTTTAGAATTCCATATGTCCCATGGGACATATGTGGGAGAATATTTGGTGCTTTAAATTGTTTCATTTTAGCTATTTTTGTGCTTATGTAGTTTTATCATTTTTGTATTTGTTTTTATTTATCTGCTGACTAATGATGTTGAGAAT
>NW_027804304.1:0-282 GCF_054177405.1 Leptonychotes weddellii | reverse complement strand
GATGGACATCTTGGCTCTTTCCATAGTTTGGCTATTGTGGACATTGCTGCTGTAAACATTGGGGTACACGTACCCCTTTCACACAGCATCTTTTAACTGTGCTAGTAGCTTCACCAGATAGCTTAACATTCATTTATCAAAGTTAATTTATTAACTTTTGAAATAAACCAGTCTTTATTGGCCAGAAAAGGATTTGTTGTTGTTGTTTTTCATTCTCCTTGTAAGTGGCCATTTCCTTTCATTGTGGCAGCTAGCTTTAACACTTTGGCCTGAATGACTGGG
>NW_027804303.1:0-282 GCF_054177405.1 Leptonychotes weddellii | reverse complement strand
CCACACCGAGTCAGGTGCCAGAGATAGAAATGCTCGGTCACAGGCCGGGTGAGCACGGAGTGCGGCCGGAGACCGGGGAGACGCCAGTGACTGACTGCTTTTCTCTGGGGGCTCACTGAGGAGCGGGGCCACAAGTTCTTGGCTCCTCCGGGCGGAGATTGGGAGGCTGCCATTCTCACTCTTGTCCTCCAAAGCTGTATGGAAAGCTCGCAGGGAACAAAAGCTCCCGAGAGCAAACCCGAGCAGATTACTTAGCCGGGAGGGGGCAAGGGCGGGGCAATT
>NW_027804302.1:0-282 GCF_054177405.1 Leptonychotes weddellii | reverse complement strand
GAGTCTGCTTCTCCCTCTGACCCTCCCCCCTCTCATGTGCTCTCTCTCATTCTCTCTCTCTCAAATAAATAAATAAAATCTTTAAAAAAAAAAGAAAGAAAGAAAGAAAGAGAAAGAAAGAAAAGAAAGAGTTGAGAGTCAAACAGATCTGGATTCAAATCTCTACTCCGTCATTTACTGGCAGAAAGACCCTGGGCAAATTCCTTTCTGTTCCAAGCCTGTTTCTACATTTTTGAATCAGGGTAATAATACTAACCACTCATGCTATGAAGAGTGCAAAAT
>NW_027804301.1:0-282 GCF_054177405.1 Leptonychotes weddellii | reverse complement strand
TCCCTGAGGTTTGGGAAGCCTGTATCCCTTGCACACTGCCATCTTCAAGGCCACTTCCTAGCTGGGATGCAGGGCATAGAGTCAGGGCAAGTTAAAACAGCTACCTTTTTCTTGATTAAGAGTGTGCCTTGTTGCTGGAATCCTGTGATTAATTTCCAGGGTTCTTATAAAGTTCATTCTGACAGTTTTTGGTAGTTCACCTCCTGCTGGAGTCTCCTGGAGTTCCCTTCTTTGCCATTTCCATGTCACAGAGCCTCACTGTTAATCTCTATACTATTACAT
>NW_027804300.1:0-282 GCF_054177405.1 Leptonychotes weddellii | reverse complement strand
GGGAAATCTCTCAGGTGGTGGGTTGTCTTTTAACTTGGTTTATGGTGTTTATTGTTGGGCAAAAATGTTAAGTTTTATTTTAGTTAAATGAACTACTTTTTTCCGTTTATATTTTGTGCTTTTTTAATATCCTAACAAACTAATGAAACATTATTAGTTTCAGGCTGATTTAAAGATTATCCTTAAAAAATATTTTCTTCTTTTTTAAGTTTTTTTTTTTTAAGATTTTATTTATTTATTTGAGAGAGAGAGCACAAGCAGGGGGAGCAGCAGAGGGAGAGG
>NW_027804299.1:0-282 GCF_054177405.1 Leptonychotes weddellii | reverse complement strand
CGATGTCACATATGCACCTGCAATTAAATGAGCAAAAGAATAATAATAGAACGTCTATGTTTTTACATGTTCTGGGTGTATATTCTTTACCTCTTTAAATGACAACATTTTCTAAAGAGAAAGAATTTAATTCAGTCTTCCCTTATAGCATGGTTGACCAGAATCAGTTTTTTTTTTTAATAAGTTGAAGGCTTTGAATGTTTCTTTTAGCCCCACAGCTTATTACTATAATGTAAATTTTTATGATTATTATCAAAGTTGGGAAGAAATTCTACCAATTTT
>NW_027804298.1:0-282 GCF_054177405.1 Leptonychotes weddellii | reverse complement strand
TGTGTTCTCCTCTAGGCCAGGGCCCTGCCGTCTCAGGGCCTGGCCTTCTATGACTCAACTCCACAGGACTCTGATGCTCCAAGCCTGTGGCTTCCTTTTTGGCTGTGCTACACTGTAACAGAAATGGTTTCCGGGGAGGGAAGGATGACACGTGTGAGCATTCGGTCTAACATTTTTTTATTTTATTTTATTTTATTTTATTTTATTTTTTAAAGATTTTATTTATTTATTTGAGAGAGAGAATGAGAGAGAGAGAGAGAGAGAGAGCACATGAGAGGGGGG
>NW_027804297.1:0-2954 GCF_054177405.1 Leptonychotes weddellii | reverse complement strand
CACCTGTTAGAGTCTGTCATTCCGTTCATGGGAGGCATGATGCTGCTGCGAAGGTCATTCTTTAAATGAGATTGACAGCGAAATCAGTAGACTCTGAGTAAAGCTGATATTCTGGGTGGGCCTCATCTAATCAGTTGAAGACCTTAAGAGGGGGGAAAAAAGACTGACCTCTTCCAAGCAAGAGAGAATTCTGCTTCCAGACTGACTTCAGACTTGAGATCAAGATCAATGTCCCTGGAAACATCCCTGGGTTTCCAACCTGCCCTACAGATTTTGGACTTCCCAACTTTAACAATCTCATAAACCAATTTCTTAAACTAACACATTCTTTCTCATCTCCCTATTCACACACATATATACACATATATATACACACACACTTATATATACATCTCTATACATATATGTACATATACCAAAACTTGGTTCTGTTTCTCTGGAGAACCAGGTCTAATATAGGCCAGAAAATGAGAAAGCTCTGATAAGTCCCAAAGATTGCCCTAGAAATAAGTGCCACCTACTTTCTTCTCTGAGAACTTAATATAATTGAGTTAATGCCATTAAAACTTTTTCCTTGCTCTCCCTTACACAGATAGTGAAAAAAAAAAAAAACAGAAATAAAGCAAAGAACAGAGAAAATTCTCAAACGGGATAGAGTTTCCAGGTAGCTTTAGTTGCTCTATCACCATTGTTGTAATTCTGCCTACCTGGCAGCAACCTTAGATGCCCGTTCCGCATGGTGCAGACACCAGCAAGCCCAGCCACAGAGGATGCCGTCTGGTCTTGGTCTGGGTGTGCTGAAAAGACTTCCTGTTTAATTATGTCTAACTTCTTAGTAAACTGCTGCTCTGGACGCTTCTTTCTCCTGTGTTTCCCCATGATGAATATCTCTAAAACTCACCCTTCACTTTTTAAGTATTTCTTTAGCATTTCTAGTATTCCTACTGAAAGCCTCCTTGATGGTTTCTATCTTTTTGATATAGGAAGACCTCCCTAACATGAAGATAATTCCACTGGTGTTTTGGCCCCTATGAGGTCTATGGTTCAGAGTGAACAGATCATTTTTTATCTATGATTATCTAGTCACAGAATCTTTATTCTTAAGTTTTTATTTTGAAATAAGCCTAGATTGACAGGAAATTTCAAAAACAATACCTAGAGGTCCTTCCCCTGGCTTCCTGCAAAAGATATATTTTATGTATTTAGGTTCTTATGTAACAGTAGTCAAATATCTAAACCAGGAAATTGACATAGCACAATGGGAGTGTACAGTTTTGTGACATGTCATCACATGTGTGGATTCCTGTAACTGTCACTGCAATAAAGTAGAAAATATCCCGTCACCACAAGGCTCTCCTTCATGTGACCCCAACATCTCTGAACGCTGGCACGTCTAGAGTCAAGTTGTTCCCATTCTTCAGCAATACTCAACACAGTCTGAGATTCATATTCATTGATAAAAGAAAATATTCCTGATATGTTTTAAAAGATGAGAAAAAAGTATCTCCAAATACTTCACTAGTCTCTGTAGTGGAATTGTGATGATTTTCTTCGTTTGCATTTTTTACATTTTCTTTGTTTTCTCCATTTCCATGTGTATTAGTCTGTGAATGCTGCCATAGAGTATTAATGAGGTGGCTTAAACCACGGAAATTTATTTTCTCAAATTGTTTCTGCAGGCTGGGTTCTAAGGTCAAGGTGGGGGCAGGGTTAGTTTCTGGCGAGATCTCTCTCCTGACTTGTAGATGGCCACCTTCCTCCTGTGTCCTCATGTGTGGAGAAAGAGTGGGAGAGAGAGGGAAGGAGGGAGGGAGGGAAGGATAGATACAGAGAAGGAGGGATAAAGGGAGAGAGAGAACATTCGTGTCCTCTAGTTACAAACCAGAGCTCTTCACTCTGCATCCCCCTGGCCACATGCCTGCACTGCCCTATCCCCACCACTCTTCCTCTGGCCTGTATTCTTTCCACAAAGTACTTCTGTGCCACTCCCAGGACTGAGGACTCCAGATGCCCCATAATCTTGGATGTGCCCCTCCACCACCCTCAAGCCTCTGGACCTTTACAACCCATCATGGGATTGCTGAAGATCTTCCCACGGGGAAATATGAATCTGGATAACAGCAACAGGCTGGGGCACTGAGAGATATGGAGTCAGAAGGGCACCTCGAACCACAGACACTGGGGACAAGACTGTGGTCAGAAGCCCCAGGGCATGGAGGAAGCCAGCTGCCAGGTGGTGACCAGAGAGTGGAGGAGGGGAAGGTTGGCTGCTATTGAAAGAGGAAGAGTTCAGGAAACTCTAAGCATTTGAGGAGGAAGAAAGTTTCTCTTATCGCCAAAGACCATATCTGAGGATCTTTCACAGATTAAGCCTCCTCTCCCTGGCTCTCCCCTTGTAGTGAAGGAACCCAGACACCAAGCTGCCATGCCCTCCATCAGTAAAGGGGCCAGCTGGCCAGGCTCACCCCCAAGGTTCAGGGCTGCAGCTCCCAATGGCAACAGCAGCAGCACAAACAGCCCTGGAGCAGAAAGAGTGGTGAATGAAAGGAGTCAAGCTCCAATGCAACCCTTGTCCATATGGCCACTGCGTCCACACTAGGTGGCTCTCGTCCTGCGGTTCCCCGGCTTTCCAGCAGGATCCCAGAGGCTCCCCAGACTAGGCTCTCACACTTTGCATGGAGTCTTGGGCTCAACCTCTCCCTGCCATCTCCTGGAACTCCCCAAGGAATCAGTCACGAGCAACCGCAAGCCCTCATGGAATCTCAGGTGCTACCAGTAAGGACACAGAATATATGCAGACAGCTGATGCCAGGTGCACAACATAGAAACTCCAATCTCAGGGCACCTGGGTGGCTCAGTTGGCTAAGCATCTGACTTTGGCTGGGGTCATGATATTGGGGTCCTGGGATCGGGCCCCAAGTAGGGCTCCCTGCTCAGCAGGGAGTCCTCTTCTC
>NW_027804296.1:0-13655 GCF_054177405.1 Leptonychotes weddellii | reverse complement strand
GATATAAGAATTGCTACCCCAGCTTTCTTTTGAGATCCACTGGCATGGAAGATGGATCTCCATCCCTTCACTTTCAGTCTGGATGTATCTTTACGTTCAAAATGAGTCTCTTGTAGACAGCATATGGATGGGTCCTGTCTTTTTATCCAATCTGCAACCCTGTGCCATTTTATGGGAGCGTTTAGGCCATTCAAGTTGAGAGTGATTATTGAAAGATATGAATTAATTGTCATCTTGTTGACTGTGAAGACGTTGTTTTTATTGATTGTCCCTGTAAATTTCTGTTGTACATCACTCTTGGGGTCTTTCTCCTTTTATAGAACTCCCCTTAATATTTCTTGCAGGGTCGGTTTAGTGGTCACATATTCTTTCAGCTTCTGCCGGTCTTGGAAGCTCTGCATCTCTCCATCCATTCTAAATGAAAGGCTTGCCACATAAAGTATTCTGGGCTGCACGTTCTTCTCATTTAGTACCCTGAATATGTCTTGCCAGGCCTTTCTGGCTTGCCAGGTCTCTGTGGATAGGTCTGACGTTATTCTGATGTTCCTCCCTCTGTACCTAAGGAATCTCTTCCCCCTAATTGCCCTTAAGATGTTTTCCTTGGTTCTAAGATTTGCGAGTTTTACCATTACATGCCGGGGTGTTGGCTTGTTTTCCTTGATCTTAGGAGGGGTCCTCTCTACCTCTAGGACTCGAATGTTTGTTTCATTCCCCAGATTAGGGAAGTTCTCAGCTACGATTTGCTCAAATATATCTTCTAGTCCTCTCTCTCTCTCCACTCCCTCCAGGATTCCAATAATTCTGACATTGGAACGCCTCATGGTGTCACTTATTTCTCTGATTCTGTTTTCATGGATTCTGAGTTGTTTTTCCCTGGCCTCCTCTTTTCCCTTTTTATCTATTATATTGTCTTCTAGGTCACTTATTATCTCTTCTGCCTCAGTTACCCTAGCTGTTAGATTATCTAGATTGGATTGGATCTCATTGAAAGCATTTTTAAGTTCTGCCAATTCAGCTTTCATTTCTGCCCTTAGAGACTCTATGTTGCCATTAATTGATTTCTCCATTCTAGCTATTATCTTCACAATTGCTAGCCTGAATTCCATCTCCGACATCTTGGTTATATCTGCATCCATTTGTAAATCTGCTGCATAAGTCATAATCTCTGAGTCTTTCCTATTTTGGGGGTTCCTCCTCCTTGTCATTCTGTTGATGGGTGGTTGAGGGAATGTATAGAGTCCAAATTATTGACCAGAACCCAAGAAGATGTGCGTGTTTTTGTTGCTGGCCTCTTGTTTTCCCAGGCTGTCTTCTGGGGGAGGGGCCTGCCATGCTGTTACTCAGGTAACCCTGTTCCAGCGGAGTTGCCCTGCACCCCTTTGGCAGGGGATGGGCTCAGTGGGAATCAGTTTTGGGGGCTTTTGTTCTCTGGTGCCTTTCCCTGGAGGGTTTCCGCATCTCTTCCATGAGTCAGAGCAGAAGAGACTGTTTCCAACCCTCTGCCTCAGAGCAGAGAGATTGCAGTCTATTCTTCATTGAGCTCTCCAGGCCACACTGTCTCCATTTTTGTCCGTTCTGCTATACACTGCAGCGTCCTGGGTGGTGTGCCCCTCCGCAGTTCTTCCAGTCCTGCCTCCAGGTCGGGGTGTGTCTCTGTTCTTTGTGCTTCTAAAACCGCCAGCCCCTCCCAGTTCGTGCCTGCGCACGCGACCCTGCCACTCCGGGTTTCCGGCCCGGGGGCTGCAGTTCACAGGCGCGACCCCGCGGCTCCAGGTTTCCACCCCGCGGGCTTCCTTAAAGTCCTTTCCCCACCACTACCGATCTGCGAGTCTGTTCCCCGTCTGCAGCACGCGAGGCTGTCACACACCGGCGGTGTAAGATTCCCATGTTCAGGCACCCTCCCGCTGCCGTTTATCCTGTGATATCTGCCCGCGGAATCACGGCTCCATGCTTCGTACCTCAAAACCAACTGCCTGTGATATTCCGTTTGTAGAGATCCAGATCTTCTTACATCTCAGGCTGGTTTCGTGGGTGCTCAGAGTGGTCTGGTAGATATCCAGCTCAATTCCAGGACCAGTTGAAATAGGGTCCCCTACTCCTCCACCATCTTTCCCCCCCCGAGTCAAGTTTTTTTAATTTAAATTCTAGTTAGTTAACATATGGTGTAATATTAGTTTCAAATGTAGAATTTAGTAATTTATGACTTGCATACAACACCTACTGTTCATCACAAGTGCCCTCCTTAATACCCATTCCCCTACCTACCTCCCTTCCATCAATTTTCATTTGGTTCTCTATAATTAAGGGTCTGTTTTATGGTTTCCTCTCTCTTCCCCTGCCCTCCATGTTCATCTGTAACATTTCTTAAAATCCACATATGAGTGAAATCATGGTATTTGTGTTTCTCTGACTGACTTTTCACTTAGCATGATAATCTCTAGATCCATCCATGTCATTGCAAGTGGCAAGGTTTCATTTTTTGGCTGAATAATATTTAATTATATAAAGATATGCCTTGATTTTCTTTATACATTCATTAGTCAAGGCACTCTTAGGCTGTTTCCATATTTGAGCTATTGTAAAAAGCACTGCTATAAACATTATGATGCATGTATTGCTTCAAATTAGTATTTTTGTATTCTTTGGGTAAATACCTAGGAGTGCAATTTTTGGATCATAGGATAGTTCTATTTTTAACTTTTTGAAGAACATTCATAGTGTTTTCCAGAGGAGCTCTACCAGTTTTCATTCCCAACAGTGTAAGAAGGTTCCCCTTTCTCCACATCCCTGCCAACACTTGTTTATTGCATTGTTAATTTTAGCCATTCTGACAGGTTCAAGATGATATCTCATTGTAATTTTGATTTGTATTTCCCTGATGATGAGGGAGGTTGAGCATCTTTTTATTTGTCTGTTGGCCATCTGTATATCTTCTTTGGAAAAATGTTTATTCATGTTTCCTGCCCATTCTTAATTGAATTATTTGTTTTTCAGGTGTTCAGGTTTATCAGCCCTTTATATAGGTTGGATAATAACCTTTATCAGAAATGTCATTTTCAAATATCTTCTACCATTCCATAGGTTGTCTTTTAGCTTTTTTTGATTGTTTATTTTGCTGTACAGAAGCTTTTTATTTTGATGAAGTCCCAAAACTTTATTTTGCTTTTGTTTACCTTGGCTTAGAAGACATATCTAGTAAAAGGTTGCTATGTCCAATGTCAGAGAGGTTCCTGCCTGTATTCTCCTCTAGGACTTTAATGTTTTTCTGTCTCACATTTAGGTGTTTCATCCATTTTGATATTATTTTTGCATAGGGTGCAAGAAAGTGTTTCAGTTTCATTCTTTAGCCTATTCCTGTCAGGTTTTCCTTACACCATTTGTTGAAGAGACTTTTTTTTTTTGCAATGCGTATCCTTTCCTACTTTGTCTAAGATTAACTGGCCATATAGTTGTGGGTTCATTTTTAGGTTTTCTATTCTGTTCTATTGGTCTATGTGTCTATTTTTGTGCCAGTACCTTACAGTCTTGATCACTACAGCTTTGTAATATAACATGAAGTCTGGAAATGTGATGCCTCCAGCTTTGTTTTTTTTCAAGGTTGCTTTGGCTATTCAGGACTTTTTATAGTTCCATACAAATTTTAGGATTGTTTGTTCTTATTCTGTGAACAATGTTGGTGGTATTTTGATGGGGGTTGCCTTCAATGTGTAGATTGCTTTGGGTAGTATAAACATTTTAAGAATGTTTGTTCTTCCAATCCATGATCATAGAATATCTTTCCATTTCTTTGTGTCCCCTTCATTTTCTTTAATCATTTTTTATAGTTTTCAGTGTACAGGGCTTTCACCTCTTTGGTCAGATTTACTCCTAAATGTCTTATGATTTTGGTGTAATTGTAAGTGGGATTGACTTCCTGATTTCTCTTTCTGCTGCTTCATTCTTGGTGTATAGAAATGCAACCGATTTTTGTACACTGATTTTGTATACTGTAACTTTACTGAATTCTTGTATCAGTTCTAGTAATTTTTTGGTGGAGTCTTGCAGGTTTTTTATATAGAGTATCATGTCATCTACAAATAGTGAAAGTTTTATTTCTTCCTTGCCAATTTGGATACTGTTTTTGTTTTGTTTTGTTTCCTTTGTCTGATTGCTGTGGCTAGGATTTCCAGTGCTATGTTTAATAACAGCAGTGAAAGTGGACATCTCTGTCTTGTTCCTGACCATAGAGGAAAACCTTGTTTTTCCCCTTTGAAAATGATATTAACTGTGGGTTTTTAATATATGACCCTTGTTATGGGAGGTATGTTCCCTCAAACCCTACTTTGTTGAGGGTTTTTATCATGAATCAATGTTGTACTATGTCAAATGTTTTGTTTTTCTGCATCTATTGAAAGATCATATGGTTCTTAACCTTTCTTTTATTAATGTGTCTCACACTGATATGCAAATATTGAACTACGCTTGCAGTCCAGAAATAAATCCCACTTGAACATGGTGAATGATTATTTTAATGTACTGTTGGGTTCAGTTTGCTAGAATTTTTGGAGAATTTTTGAATCCATTTCATCAAGGATATTGGTCTGTAGTTTTCTTTTTTAGTGGAGTCTTTATCTGGTTTTAGTATCAAGGTAATGGTGGTCTCATGAATTTGGAAGTTTTCCTTCCTTTTCTATTTTTTGGAATAGTTGAGAAAAATAGGTAATATTTTTTTTTTTTAATTTTTGGTATAATTAGCCTGTGAAGCCCTCTGGCCCTGGAGTTTTGTTTTTCTGGGAGTTTTTGATTACTGATTAAATTTCTTTGCTGGTTATATATCTGTTCAAGTTTTCTATTTCTTCCTGTTCCAGTTTTAGTAGTTGATATGTTTCTAGGCATTTGTCCATTTCTTCCAGGTTGTCCAATTTTTTGGCATATAGTTTTTCATAATATTCTCTTATACTTGTTTGTATTTCTGTTGTATTGGTTATTTCTCTTCTCTCATTTGTGATTGTTTTTTATTTTTTATTATTTTTAAAATTTTTAAAAGATTTTATTTATCTATTTGTCAGAATGAGAGAGAGAGAAAAAACAGGAGCAGGATATGGTGCAGAGGGAGAGGGAGAAGCAGGCTCCCCACTGAGCAAGAGCCTGATGAGGGACTCGATCCCAAGACCCTGGGATCATAACCTGAGCCAAAGACAGATATTTAACTGACTGAGCAACCCATGCATTCCTCATTTGTGATTGTTTATTATTTGGGTCCTTTCTATTTTCCTTTTGTAAGTTTCAGTAGGGGCTTATCAATTTTATTTATGAAACCAGCTTCTGATTTCATCAATCTGTTCTATTGTATTTTGTTTTGTTTTGTTTCTATACCATTTATTTCTGCTCTGAGTATGATATCAGCTTTGAGCTTTACATATATGACATTTATTATGTAGATATTTTACTTCTCTTTTTATTTTGTGGAGTGTTTTTCTCATGAAAAGGTGTTGAACTTTTTCAAATGTTTTGAACTTTTCCAAATGTTTTCTCCATCAATTGAAATGATTATGTATTCTTTCCCCCCTTTGTTCTGTTAGTACAATTTATTACATTGATTGATTTTTGTATGTTGAAACATCCTTGCATACCAGGAATAAATACCACTAGGCTATAGTATATAATATTTTCAGTATATTGTTTCAATTCTGTTTTGTAGTATTTTATTGAGAATATTTGCATCAATATTCAGAAGGGATATTGATCATTATATGCTTTTCTTGCAGTGTCTTTGGTATCACAGCACTGCTGGCCTCATACAATGAGTTAAGAACTATTCTCTCCTCAGGGAGTTCTTTCTGGGTGGCTCAATCAGTTAAGCGTCTGACTTTCTCTTAGGTCATGATTTAGGGTCCTGGGATTAGGACTTGCTTTGGGTTCTGTGATCAGCATCAGCATGGAGTCTACTTGTCCCTCCCCCCTCCCTCTGCATCCCACCCCATTCATGATCACTCTCACATAAATAAATAAAAATCTTTTAAAAAAGAATTATTCTCTCTTAAATATTTTGGAAGATTTTGAGAAGGTTTGGTATCAATTATTCTTTAAATATTTGAAAAAATTCACAAGTGAAGCCATTGTTTTCTTACTTTTCTTATATGAAGATTTCTGAATACTGATTCAATCCCCTTGCTATTTAGTGATCTGTTCAGATTTTCTCTTTCCTCATGATTTAGTGTTGACAGGTTATGAATCTCTCCATTTCATCTAGGTTATCCAATTTGCAGTGTACAATTGTTCAGAGCACTCTCTAATAAATTTTATTTATGTAAAATTGGTAGTAATGTCCCGATTTTCATTTCTGATTTTGTCTTCTTTTTCTTTTCTCAAGTCCATCTAGCTGAGAATTTGTCTATTTTGTTGATCTTTTCAAAGAACCAACTCGTGATTTTCTTAATTTTTCTTAATTGTTTCTTTGTTCTTTATTTTGTTTATCTCTGTTATATCCTTTATTATTTCTCTTCTTCTGCTACCTGTGAGTTGAGTTTGTTCTCTTTTCATCCCTTAAGTTAAAACACTAGTTGTTAATATGAGATCTTTCTTCTTTTAATATAATCCACACTTATACATTTCTTTTATACCACTGTTTTTGCTGCATCTTATAAGCTTTGCTATGTTTTGTTTTCATTGGATTCTAAATATTTTGTAATGAGCTTTGTGATCTCAACTTTGACCCATTGATTTTTTAAAATATTTTATTTATTCATGTGACACACAGAGAGAGAGCATGCCACAAGCAAGGGGGAGGGGAAGAGGGAGAGGGAGAAGCAAGCTTCCTGCTGAACAAGGAGTCCGATGCAGGGCTCCATCCCAAGACACCAGGATCACAACCTGAGCCAAAAGCAGACAACCAACTGAGCCACCAAGGTGCCCCTGACCCATTGATTATTTAAGAGTGTGTGATTTATATTCTTTTCACATGAACATGGAATATTATCCAGAATAGATCAGATACTAGGTCACAAAACAGGTCTCAAAAAATACAAAAAGTTTGAGATCATACCATACATATTTTCTGACCATAATGCTATGAAACTTGAAATAAACCACAAAAAAAAAGTTGAAAAGACCACAAATACATGGGGGTTAAACAATATGCTATTAAACAAGGAATGGGTCAACCATAAATTAAAGAAGAAATAAGGAGAAGTAGGAAGACCCTAGCTTTGCCTCATCCCTTGAATAAAGCTCGATAAATATCAAATCATTCTGAATACCTCAAAAAATATTGGTCTAAAGACTAACAGAATAAATTGCATAACTAGAGGGAAAGAAAAAGCTAAATCATGGAAAGTAAGAGGTGTGGAGACATGGTCTGAGGGAGAAATGGATTGCAGATGCTGTGGAGGAGAGAAAGACATGGTCATGGAGAAAGAGAGAGTCACAGAGAGAGAGAGAGAGGAGAACAAAGGGGACCATACAAGAAAAACACTTCTCCAAAGCCGGTGACTGAGAAAATCAAAGGAGCAGATTTTTGTGAGTTTTTACAACCAGCAGGTCTCAAAGATTGGAGATTTAGAGGTCCATTGTTTGGCTGGTGTGGCACCCTGAGGGCACTTCAGGACTCCTGTGAATAAAGACGACAGATAGCCTAGAGGCACACAGCACAATCTGAGGATCCCCTGAATGCACTGGTAGAGATTGTTCCCCCTTCTTGGAGCACATCTGGGAGAGGTGTCATTATGTCTCCAGGGACAAAAGAGCCATTTCCATCACCTGCCCAGCAACATAGATGCAGAGACACTTGCTGAGGGTGGCTAACCTGGACAATGGCTCTTCACAGAGCTTTACTTCTATCTGCCCATTCCTGAATTTTGGTGTGACTGCCCTTCTGGGCCAAACTTGCATCAATCCCAATGTGGTGAGACCCTCCTGAAGAGGACTAGCATCATTTTCCCCCCATGCCAGGTCCCTAAAACTTGGAGTTGTAAAACTCAGCCAGCCTGCCTGGGATAGAGCCCAACTCGTATTGTGTTGCCAGGCAGACAGATGACCCAGACACAGACAAGGGTGAATGCAGTGATTTAATGGAAGCCTGGCCTAAACAAGGGGAAATTGTTCACTAGTTCAGGGACTAGGGAGCTGGCTGGCACCATAAACTGACTTCAGTAAGCAGCATAGCTAAAACTGTGGCAGCCTAAGCCACTTACACGAAGCCCCATCCCCCTGCACTCTGCTGGTTCTGCTTTCCTCTGGGCAACGGTGCCTGAGAACGGGTGCAGTAGGCCCCTCCCAGAGATGATCAGCAAAAATGCCCCTGCACACACCACATCTATGGACCAGAGAGTTTTGAAAAGCTTCAGTCCTAGTGGAAATAGCATCAGCTCTCTTTTAACAAGCAGACGACAGCACACCAAGTTAAAACTCACCACACTCTTGCCCAAGTCAGAACACTCTCCATTGCAGGCAAGGAGAAACTGTGCAAGAAGCCTGACCTGATGAAAAGAGCAGTCAAAGCACAGCAGCAGAGTACACATAGCATACTCCAGAGACACTTCCTGAAGTGCCAGGCCCTGGACAGTATATGACCTCTTCTTAATAAAGCCATTACCCTCAGAAGCAGAAAATATAACAGGCTTTCTAACACAGAGAAGAAGACAGGGACCTAAATATAATGCCAAGATGGAGAGATTCATCTCAAAAGAATGAATAAGAAAAGGTCACAGCAAGGCATAGAATTGAAAGAGATATAAATAATATGCCTCAATCAGAATTTAAAACAATAGTCATAATGACATGAGTTGGCTTCACAAAAACATAGTAGATGCCAGGGAGTCCCTTATTCTGGAGACAAAAGAGCTAAAAACTAATCAGGCTGAAATGGAAAATTCAATAACCAAGATGCAAAACTGACTGGATATAATGACCACAAGGGTGGAAGAAGCAAAAGAATAAATAAGTGATATAGAAGATAAAATTATGGAAAATAATGAAGCTGAAAAGAAGAGGGGGAAAATATTACATCACAAATGTAAGACATAGGGAACTCAGTGACTCCATAAAGCATAATACTATTTGAATCATAGGAATCCCAGAAGAAGGGAGGGAAAAGAATGGAAAAGGATTATTTGAGGAATTAAAGCTGAAAATTTTCCCAATCTGGGAAAGGAAACAGATATCCAAATCCAGGCGGTACAAAGAACTCCCAACAAAATCAACAAAAGTAAGACACCATGACGTAACTTAGTTAAATTTGCAAAATATAGAGATAAAAATCCTACAAATAGAAAAAAGAAAGAAGTCTCTAAATTACAAGGAAAGACAAATAAGGTTAGCAGCTGATCTTCCACAGAAACTTGTCAGGAAAGAAGAAAGAGGCTGATATTTTCAGTGTGCTGAATGGAAAAAATATGCAGGCAAAAATATTCTATCCACCAAGGCTAACGTTCAGAAGAGAAGGAGAGATAAAGAGTTTCCCCAACAAACAAAAACTAAAGGAGTTCATGACCAATAAACCAGCCCTGCAAGAAATATTAAAAGGGATGTTTTGAGTGGGAAAGACCTAAAGTGACAAAGACTAGAAAGGAACAGAGAACAACTCCATAAACAATGACAAAACAAGTAATAAAGTGGCATTAAACTCATAACAGTCAATAATTACTCTGAATTTAAAATGACTAAATGCCCCAATTAAAAGACATAAGCTGTGAGAATGGATTAAAAAACAAGGACCTTCTGTATGCTGCCTAAAACAAACTCATTTTAGACCTAAAGTCACCTGCAGATTGAAAGTGAAGGGATGGACAGCCATTTATGCTAATAAAGGTCAAAAGTAAGCTGCAGTAGCCATACTTATATCAGAAAAACTAGATTTTAAGTCAGAGACTGTAACAAGAGATGAAGAAGGGCACTACATTTTATTGTTTTATTTTTTTTAAAGATTTTATTTATTTATTTGACAGAGAAAGACACAGCGAGAGAGGGAACTCAAGCAGGGGCAGTGGGAGAAGGAGAAGCAGGCCTCCCACAGAGTGGAGAGCCTGATGCGGGGCTTGATCCCAGGACCCTGGGATCATGACCTGGGCCGAAGGCAGACGCTTAATGACTGAGCCACCCAGGCACCCCAGGGCACTACATTTTAATAAATGGGGCAATCCAACAGAAGATCTAACAATTCTAAATACTTATGAACCCAACTTTGGAGCACCCAAGCATATAAAAGAATTAATAACAAACAGAAAGGAACACAGTGATAATTATACAATTATAGTAGGGGACTTTAACACCCCACATACATCAATGCACAGACCATCTAAGCAGAAAATCAATAAGGAAACAATGACTTTGAATGACACACTGGACCAGATGGACTTAACAGATATATTCAGAATATTTCATCCTAAAACAGCAGAATACACATTCTTTTCCAATGCACACAGGACCTTCACCAGAATAGATCACATACTAGGTCACAAATTAGGCCTGAACAAGTAAAAAAAAAAAAAAATGAGATCATACTATGCATATTTTCTAATCACAATGATATGAAACTGGAAGTCAACCAAAAGAAAAATTTGGAAAGAACACAAATACATGGAGGTTAAAGACCATCATAATAAATAAGAATGGATCCACCAGGAAATTAAAGAAGAAATGAAAAAAAAATACATGGAAACAAACAAAAATGAAAATATGAAAGTCCAAAACTGTTGGGATGCAGCAAAAGTGTTTATGAGGGAGAAGTATATAGCAATACAGACCTACCTCAAAAAGCAAGAAAAATATCAAATATGCAACCTAAACTTACACCTAAGAAGCTAAAAAGAACAACAAATGGAGCATAAAGCCAGCAGAAGAAGGAAAACAATAAAGATTAGAGCAGAAATAAATGACAAAGAAATAAAATAAAACCAGTAGAACAGATTAATGAAAACAGGAGCTGGTTCTTTGAAAAAATTAATAAAATTGAAAAACTCCTAGCCAGATATATAAAAAAGAAAAAAAAAAAGGACCTGAATAAATAAAATCACAAATGTGAGCTATCACAACCAACATCACAGAAATACAATTACAAGAAATAGTATAAAAAAATATATTCCAAAAAAATTGGGCTATTTGGAAGAACTGGATAAATACTTAGAACATATAAACTACCAAAACTGAAACAGGAAAAAACAGAAAACTTAGAGACCAATAAAAAGGAAAAGTTTTGAATCAGTAATCAAAAATCTCCCAACACACAAAAGCATGGGGCCAGACGGCTTCTCAGACGAATTCTACCAACCATTTAAAGAAGACTTAATACCTATTCTTCTCAAACTGTTCCAAAAAATAGAAATTGAAGAAAAACAATCAAACTCATTCTACAAGGCCCGCATTACCCTGATTCCAAAGTGAGACTAAGACCCCACTAAAAAAGACAATTACAGGCCAATATCCCTGATGAACATGGATGCAAAAATTCTCAAGAAGATCCTAGCAAACTGAATTTATTCCTGGTCTGTAAGGGTTGTTCAATATTTGCAAATCAATGAACGTGAAACATCACATTAATAAAAGAAAGGATAAGAAACATATGATCCTCTCAATAGATGCAGACAAAGCATTTGACAAAGAACAGCATCCATTCTTGATTAAAAACCCCAAAATGTAGGGATAGAGGGAACACACCTCAATATCATAATGGCCACATATGAAAAAACCCCAGGTAATAACATCCTCAATGGGAAAAACTGAGAGCTTTTCCTCTATGGTCAGCAACAAGACAGGGATGTCCACTCTCTCCATTGTTATTTATCATAGTACAGGAAATCCTAGCCTCAGTAATCAGGCAAAAAAAATAAATAAGTGACATCCAAATTGGCATGGAAGAAGTCAAACTTTCACTGTGTGAAGATTAAATGCTTCTCTAAGTAGAAAAGCCCAAAGACTCCACCTCAAAATTGCTAGAACTGATACACAAATTCCATAAATTTTCAGAATACAGCATGAATGTACAGAAATATGTTGCATTTCTATACACTAAAAATGAAGTGGCAGAAAGAGAACTTAAGAAATCAATCCATTTACAATTGCACCAAAACACGTAAGATACCTAGGAATAAACTTAAACAAAGTGGTGAAAGATCTGTATTGTGAAGGGAGGGGGGGAAGATGGCAGAGGAGTAGCGGACCCTATTTCAGCTGGTCCCCGGAATTGAGCTGGATATCTACCAGACCACTCTGAGCACCCACGAAACCAGCCTGAGATGTAAGAAGATCTGGATCTCTAAAACAGAATATCACAGGCAGTTGGTTTTGAGGTATGAAGCAGAGAGCCGTGATTCTGTGGGCAGATATCAGAGGATAAATGGCAGCGGGAGGGTGCCTGTCCGTGGGGATCCTACACCGCCAGTGAGTGACAGCCTCGTGCGCTGTGGATGGGCACAGACTCGCAGACCGGTAGCATCGGGGAAAGGACTTTAGGGCAGCTCCCAGGGTAGAAAATCACAGCGGCTGGGTCACGCACACGTGAACTGCAGCCACCCCGTCGGAAACCCAGAGCTGCGGAGTCATGCGCATGCGAACTGCAGCCCCGGGGATGGAAACCTGGAGCGCCGGGGTCGCGCGGGTGAACTGCAGCACCCGGGGTGGAAACCCGGAGTGGCGGAGTCGCACGTGCATGCGAACTGGGAGCAGCTGGTGGTTTTAGAAGCACAAAGGGCAGAGACGGGCCCCGACCTGAAGGCAAGACTGTGAGCGCTGTGGAGGGGCACACAACCCAGGACGCTGCAGTTTATAGCAACACGGAAAGAAATGGAGACAGTGTGGCCTGGAGAGTTCACTGAAGAACAGACTGCGGTCTCTCTGCTCTGAGGCAGAGGTTTGGAAATGGTTTCTTCTGCTGTGACTCACGGAAGAGACGCGGAAAGCCACCAGGGAAAGGCACCAGAGAACAAAAGCCCCAAAGACTGATTCCCACTAAGCCCATCCCCCGCCACAGGGGCACAGGGCAACTCCGCCCAAACAGGGTTGCCTGAGTAACAGTGCAGCAGGCCCATCCCACAGAAGACAAGCTGGGAAAACAAGAGGTCAGCAAACCTAAGGTCCCAAGAAAACAGGTGCATCTTGCTTGGGTTCCGGTCAATAATTTCGACTCTATACATTCCCTCAAACACCCATCAACAGAAAGACTAGGAGGAGGAGCCCCCAAAATAGAAAACACTCAGAGATTATGACTTATGGTGCAGATTTACAAATGGATGTAAATATAACCAAGATGTCGGAGATGGAATTCAGGCTAGCAATTGTGAAGACAATGGCTAGAATAGAGAAATCAATTAATGGCAACATAGAGTCTCTAAGGGCAGAAATAAAGGTGAATTGGCAGAACTTAAAAATGCTATCAATGAGATCCAATCCAATCTAGATAATCGAACAGCTAGGGTAACTGAGGCAGAAGAGATAATAAGTGACCTAGAAGACAATATAATAGATAAAAAGGGAAAAGAGGAGGCCAGGGAAAAACAACTCAGAATCCATGAAAATAGAATCAGAGAAATAAGTGACACCATGAAGCGTTCCAATGTCAGAATAATTGGAATCCCGGAGGGAGTGGAGAGAGAGACAGGGCTAGAAGATGTATTTGAGCAAATCATAGCTGAGAACTTCCCTAATCTGGGGAATGAAACAAACATTCGAGTCCTAGAGGTAGA
>NW_027804295.1:0-282 GCF_054177405.1 Leptonychotes weddellii | reverse complement strand
GGTAGGGGCCAGGAATGCTGCTCAACATCTTACAGTGCACAGGACAGCCCCCTGTCCCCCAACAATAAGGATGATCTGACTCTAAATGTCAACAGTGCTGAGGTTGAGAAACTGTGCCTGCCAAAATACATTCAGTCTCCAGTGCTTAGATGCACACAAGTCAAGTACAGTGTCTCTAAGACCCAAGAAAGACACAGGCTAGCAGCAGCATCTAAAAATCAAAACCTCGGGGCGCCTGGGTGGCTCAGTCGTTAAGCATCTGCCTTCAGCTCAGGTCATGAT
>NW_027804294.1:0-282 GCF_054177405.1 Leptonychotes weddellii | reverse complement strand
GGCAGTGAGCTGCCCAGAGGTCATCCTGGTCAGCCTTGTCATTTCTGGGACTGTCTTTGGTGCCTAGAGTCCTTGTGTAGGGCAGGTCACCCCATGGGTCAGGGGCCATGACAGAGCCACGTGAGAACTAAGGTTTTGGACCCCTTGGAGCATGAGGACATTATATGCACAGGGCTGAGGAGAGGCACATTTGTCCCCAAGTTCTTGCCTAAAACTCTGGTAGGGAGTGCTTGGGAATAGGGTAAAGGAGCTTGAAGATCCAGTTAATAAACGTAGAGACGG
>NW_027804293.1:0-282 GCF_054177405.1 Leptonychotes weddellii | reverse complement strand
TTTTTTTTTTTTAAGATTTTATTTATTTATTTGAGACAGAGAGAATGAGAGACAGAGAGCATGAGAGGGAGGAAGGTCAGAGGGAGAAGCAGACTCCCTGTCGAGCAGGGAGCCCGATGCGGGACTCGATCCCGGGACTCCAGGATCATGACCTGAGCCGAAGGCAGTCGCTTAACCAACTGAGCCACCCAGGCGCCCCTTTACTGATTTTTTTTTTTTCCAAAAGGTCTTTTCATATTTATTTAAATTCCTGTAGGGTTTGAATAATGTCAACACATTTTA
>NW_027804292.1:0-282 GCF_054177405.1 Leptonychotes weddellii | reverse complement strand
ATGTGTTTGTTGACCATTTGAGTATTGTGTTTTAGTGAAGTTTCCATGTCTTTTGCCAATTTTTCATTTAGTTTTTGGTTTTGTTTTTTTTTTTGTAAGTGATCTTTATGAATTCCAGGTAAGAATACTTTGTCAGATACATGAATTCCAAACATTCACTTCCACCTCAGGTTGCCTTTCACTTTCTCTATGGTATCTTCTGATGAACAAGCATTCCTAATGTTAATGAAGCGCAATTGATTAATTTGCTTTTTTTATGGTTAGTGTTGTATGTGTGTGTGT
>NW_027804291.1:0-282 GCF_054177405.1 Leptonychotes weddellii | reverse complement strand
ATTTCTAAATTGAGGTAAAATCCACATAACATAAAATCCACCATTTTAAAGTGTACACTTCAGTAACTTTTGATGCATTCACGTTACGCACCCATCACCACGATCTACTTGTAGAACATTTCATCACCCCAAAGGAAGCCCCACACCCACGAAGCAGTCACTCACCAGTCCTGACTCCCCTACAGCCCCTGGCAACCACGAATCTGCCTTCTGTCTCCACAGATTTGCCTATTCTGGACATTCCTATAAACGGAACAACGCAACATGTGGCTTTTTGTGTCT
>NW_027804290.1:0-282 GCF_054177405.1 Leptonychotes weddellii | reverse complement strand
TGTGAGGTGGTATCTCATTGAGGTTTTGATTTGGATTTCCCTGATGCCAAGCGATGTTGAGCACTTTTTCATATGCCTGTTGGCCATTTGGATGTCTTCTTTGAAAAAATGTCTGTTCATGCTTTCTGCCCATTTCTTGATTGGATTATTTGTTCTTTGGGTGTTGAGTTTAGGAAGTTCTTTATAGATTTTGGGTACTAGCCCTTTATCTGATATGTCATTTGCAAATATCTTCTCCCATTCTGTCGGTTGTCTTTTGGTTTTGTTGACTGTTTCTTTTGC
>NW_027804289.1:0-282 GCF_054177405.1 Leptonychotes weddellii | reverse complement strand
CCTAACTGAAAATCTAGACAATTGAGGAAAATGACTTGGTTCAAGAGCAACACTGGAAAATTACTGTCCTATGCATAAGCAATAACTGACTAAAAATTGTAAAAGCCTTTTAAAAATATCCCCCTCACACATTCATAAGAGCCATAAATTTCTCTTATATGTTGAAATTAGTCTAATATATAATGGGCAGGACCTATGTATTTAAAGTATAAAGCTTTAGTAGAGGGCCTAATCAGGGTAGAGGACTTAGCCTTGGATGGCATGATTAAAATATTAAATTTT
>NW_027804288.1:0-282 GCF_054177405.1 Leptonychotes weddellii | reverse complement strand
GGTAGAGTGTACAAACTTTGAGGATAAGTGCAATGCCTTCTCTGTTTCTTCTACTTACTTTAAGGTTCTCACACACTGTGTGTTGCCCATAAATATTTGTTAGTAAAGAGAATAGTTATTAAGGTAAGAATTTGTCTATTCAGAAAGTTTTCAAGGCAACTGTGACAGCTAGTCTCTAAAGATGGTCCTCCAACGAGCCGTGCCTCTCAGTTGTCAGACTCTGTGCCGTCCCCTCACCTTGAAATCTGGACTCAACTGTAACCAGTAGAATGTGGTAGAAAT
>NW_027804287.1:0-282 GCF_054177405.1 Leptonychotes weddellii | reverse complement strand
GTGAAGTGGTATCTTATTGTGGTTTTAATTTGTATTTCCCTGATGACTAATGATGTTGAGCATCTTTCACGTACAATTGGCCGTTTGCACATTTTCTTGGGAGAAATGTCTATTCATGGGGCGCCTGAGTGGCTCAGTCGTTAAGCACCTGCCTTCGGCTCAGGTCATGATCCCAGGGTCCTGGGATCGAGCCCCGCATCGGGCTCCCTGCTCCGTGGGAAGCCTGCTTCTCCCTCTCCCACTCCCTCTGCTTGTGTTCCCTCTTTCGCTGTGTCTCTGTCT
>NW_027804286.1:0-282 GCF_054177405.1 Leptonychotes weddellii | reverse complement strand
TGATGTCTATATACGTGCTCTCTATTGATTTATTCTATAGCTAATGACAATTTATGATGGTAATTATTAAAACATAGATTGATCACAACATTTAGAGCAACAACTAAACCTCCCAAATTATTATCAATTTATACTTTTTTAAATAACAGCAATTAATCATCATTATTTTTTTTTTTTTAAAAAGACACATTTATTCAGCATCATGATCAGACTATTACATTTAGCAATCAACAGCATGGGTGCAAAAAAAAAAAAAAATCTACATTAAAACCCTTTGTTGGA
>NW_027804285.1:0-2955 GCF_054177405.1 Leptonychotes weddellii | reverse complement strand
TTTTTTTTTTTAAAGATTTTATTTATTTATTTGAGAGAGAGAGAATGAGAGAGAGCACATGAGAGGGGGGAGGGTCAGAGGGAGAAGCAGACTCCCTGCCGAGCAGGGAGCCCGATGCGGGACTCGATCCAGGGACTCCAGGATCATGACCTGAGCCGAAGGCAGTCGCTTAACCAACTGAGCCACCCAGGCGCCCTATGCCCTGTCTTTTTTTTTTCATCTGTTCTTACATTTATTTACATTAAATATTTCCCAATATATCCTTTTAGTGTCCTTGTTTTTTAAATTTTTATTTTCTTAATGGTTGCCCTGAGGGTTATAATTAACATGTTAACTATAATCTAGTTAAAATTAATACTGCTTCATTTCAATTGTATACAGAACCTTTGCTTCAGTATATCTATATTCCCTTCACCCTTTGTGCTGTTGTCATCTTTGTAATACGTTAGCTTTTTTGTACATCTTTGTGCATTACAATGTCAACCGTTTTATGATTGCTATAGTCAGTTGCCATTAAATAAGGTAAGAGAATAAAACAAAAAATACACTTATTCCCTCTTTTGTCTGTACCTATATATTTACCTTTTTCTATGTTCCTGTTTTTTTTGTTGTAGCTTCAGGTTTCTTTCTAACGTCTTTTTTTTTTTTTTTTGAAGATTTTATTTATTTTTTGATAGAGAGAGACACAGTGAGAGAGGGAACACAAGCAAGGGGAGTGGGAGAGGGAGAAACAGGCTTCCCGCGGAGCAAGGAGCCCGATGCGGGGCTCAATCCCAGGATCCTGGGATCATGACCTGAGCCAAAGGCAGACACTTAATGACTGAGCCACCCAGGCGCCCTTCTAATGTCCTTTAATTTCAGTCTGAAGGACTCCCTATATTATTTCTTGTGAGACACGTCTACTAGCAATGAATTCTTAGATTTTGTTCACCAACAAATAATTTTTGAAGGGTAGTTTTGCTTATACAGAATTCTTGGTTTCAGCATTTTGAAAATGTCATCCCACTGCCTTCTGAACTCCATAGTTTAAGATGAGAAATTATTGATCTTACTATGGGTCCTGTGTACAAGACTAGTCATGTCTTTCTTGTTGCATTCATGATTTTTTGTCCTTGGCTTTAAAACATTTAACTATGGTGCATCTAAGTGTGGATCTTTTTTACTTTATTCTACTTAAAGTTTGAGTTTCTTGGATAGGTAAACTAATTTTTCACCAAGTTTGGGAAGTTTTATGTTGTATTCAAGTATTTTTTTTTAAATTCTTTTTAATTTTTTTTAAGTTTTTTTATTTATTCATTTGACAGAGAGACAGCAAGAGAGGGAACACAAGCAGGGGGAGTGGGAGAGGAAAAAGCAGGCTTCCCGCCAAACAGGGAGCCAGATGCGGGGCTCGATCCCAGGACCCTGGGATCATGACCTGAGCCAAAGACAGACGCTTAATGACTGAGCCACCCAGGCGCCCCATATTCAAGTATTCTTTATGCCCCTTTCTCTTTCTCCTCTTCTTTATGATTCTCATTTTGCGTATGTTGTCCCACAAGTCTTGAGTCTTTGTTCATTTTTCTTTGTTTTCTTTTTATACCTCAGACCAGTTTCAACTGACCTATCTTCAAGTTTGCTGATTCTTTCTTCTGCCAGCTCCTATCTGCTGTTGATCCTCTCTAGTAGTTATTTTAGTCATTACTTTTCAATTCTAGTTTTCTATTTTTTTTAATGTATATCTTTATTGTTTGGTGAGACCACTTTCTCATATTTCTCTTCATTCTTTAGACAGAATTTCCTTTAGTTCCTTGAACATATTTAAAATAGTTGATTCAGTGTGTTTGTCTATTAGGTCCAACATTTAGGCTTCCTTAGGAACAATTTGTATTAACTTCCCCTGTGTATGGGACATACTTTACTGTTTCATTGCATGTCTAATGATTTTTCTGTTGAAAACTGGACATCTTTAATATATGCATTTATTCCAGAAATCAGATCCCTCCTTCACTAGTTTAGCTATTTGTTTTTCCTGAACTAATTTTATACAATTGTCCCTGATTGTTTTAGCTAAATACCCTCAAAGAAAGGGTTCTTATCACTGAGCAAGTTCTGAGTCATGTCAAATAAATGGAAGTCCTGTGAGTAGTGGTTTTCAGAGAGCTGCCAGATTATTCGACTGACAATTCTCTGGGAGTGGGGCTGCTTGGGGAGCTCCATAATCCATTCTTCCCCAGTAAGTGGCTTCTGGGTTGATGGTTTTCACAGTGGATTGGAAGGCTGTTGGCTTTCATGGAGATCACAGAGATAGAGCAGATGAAAACAAGGCAAATTAAAAATATCACAAAGCAAAAACACAAAAAGCCTCACAAAGCTTACTGCTTTTACCAAGATGCAGCCAGTTTTCTTTTTTTTTTATTCTTATGTTAATCCCCATACATTACATCATTAGTTTTAGATGTAGTGTGCCATGATTCATTGTTTGTGCATAACACCCAGTGCTCCATGCAGAACGTGCCCTCCTCAATACCCATCACCAGGCTAACCCATCCTCCCAGCCCCCTCCCCTCTAGAACCCTCAGTTTGTTTTTCAGAGTCCATTGTCTCTCATGGTTCGTCTACCCCTCCGATTCCCCCCCTTCATTCTTCCCCTCCTGCTACCTTCTTCTTCTTTTTTTTTTTTTCTTAACATATATTGCATTATTTGTTTCAGAGGTACAGATCTGAGATTCAACAGTCTTGCACAATTCACAGCGCTTACCAGAGCACATACCCTCCCCAGTGTCTATCACTCAGTCACCCCTTCCCTCCCACCCCACCCCCCACTGCAGCAACCCTCAGTTTGTTTCCTGAGATCAAGAATTCCTCATATCAGTGAGGTCATATGATACATGTCTTTCTCTGTTTGACTTATTTTGCTCAACATAATACCCTCTAGTTCCATCCACGTCGTTGCAAATGGCAAGATCTCATTCC
>NW_027804284.1:0-282 GCF_054177405.1 Leptonychotes weddellii | reverse complement strand
GGTCCTGGGATTGAGGCCCACATCAGGCTCCCTGCTCAATGGGGAGCCTGCTTCTCCCTCTCCCTCTGCCTCCCACTCCCACTGCTTGTGCTCTCTCTCTCTCTGACAAATAAATAAATAAAATCTTTTAAAAATATCAGTAAATAAGTAAATAAGGGAGAAAGAACAGCCCTTTCTTTTTTCTTTTCTTTTTTTTTTTATTCTTATGTTAATCCCCATACATTACATCATTAGTTCTAGATGAAGTGTTCCATGATTCATTGTTCGTGCACAACACCCAGT
>NW_027804283.1:0-282 GCF_054177405.1 Leptonychotes weddellii | reverse complement strand
GAGACAGTAAAATTTATCAAGTATTCTTCCCTATCTTTCCCAATCCTCTTGCAGTTCTGGATAATGAAATGTGCAGGAAGTGACATGAGTCACTCCTGGGCTGAGGCAGGGTAAAGTCTACATTCTTCCTCTGCTATAGTGATCAGGGACCACATGTTCTAGATAGATGGGATAAACATGATAAAGCTGCCATTACTCCGTTTCCTTTTTTAAAAAAATTTTTATTTTTATGTTAATCACCATACATTACATCATTAGTTTTTGATGTAGTGTTCCATGATT
>NW_027804282.1:0-282 GCF_054177405.1 Leptonychotes weddellii | reverse complement strand
TTGGGGTTTAAATTGTATTTTTTAATCTGATGTGTCAATAATCATTGTATTTCTGTATATATGTATATTGTGTAATTAAGGACCTCATAACTTTCAAAATGCTATACGTTTATGTTGTAACGTTTATTTTTTGTGATACGTGCAGCATATTAAAACATTCCATTTTTTGAGGGCGGAGCAAGATGGAGGAGGAGTAGGAAACCTAGATTTCGTCTCCTCTCAGGAATTCAGCTGGATAGGGATCAAACCATTCTGAACACCTACAAACCCAACAGGAGATCG
>NW_027804281.1:0-282 GCF_054177405.1 Leptonychotes weddellii | reverse complement strand
TTTAAAGTGGAATGAAAACTGTAGCATCTTTAAAATATCTAATGGCTGGGGTGGTGCTCGGGGTCCAGGCTTCGCTCCTGCCCGGCAGCCCCCTGGTGCCAGCAAGGCACCCTTCAGTGCCAGGTATCCGCTCAGGACCTCTGTGCCAGGGCCGGCCGTGAGTCAGCCCACAACAGCCCTTGCAGAGGCACAAAGCCCCTTTGGGGCTTCTCAACTCATCAGCTTCTACTGGGGCAAGAGGGTAAAGTGCTGGGGAAAAAGATCTGTCAAAAGTTCTTTTTA
>NW_027804280.1:0-282 GCF_054177405.1 Leptonychotes weddellii | reverse complement strand
TGCTTCTCCCTCTCCCACTCCCCCTGCTCGTGTTCCCTCTCTCGCTGTGTCTCTCTCTGTCAAATAAATAAATAAAATCTTTAAAAAAAAAAAAAAGATGTAAAAAGCCAGAAAAATCCCTTAGCAGGAAGCATCACAGGGAGATCCATACATCCATACATGCAGGGCAAGGAGGGCCGAGTCCCACGATCTGTCTCCTCGGGGCCCCTGGCAACAAAAGACTTTGAATTGGAGGGAGAAGGGGGAGGAACATGGCCCGTGTCAGATGTGGAGCTCTGAGCA
>NW_027804279.1:0-282 GCF_054177405.1 Leptonychotes weddellii | reverse complement strand
GCCCTGCCCTCCTCCTACAAAAACCTTCCATTTGGTACACCTCCTTGGAGCCCTTCTACTTGCTAGATGGGATGCTGCCTGAATCGTGAATTGTTTCACAAAACCAATTACATCTTTAAAAGGTACTCAGTTGAATTTTTGGTATTAACAGGCCAGATCTATGATTTTAGAGCTGGTAAACATGGGAGATCGCAACGAGTTGATGCTAGGCACTGCCCTGGGAATGACTCCACCCAGGTCTCTGGACTAGAGAAGGAGTCCTGGCCCCTCTACTCCCAACTT
>NW_027804278.1:0-282 GCF_054177405.1 Leptonychotes weddellii | reverse complement strand
GTCTGCTTCTCCCTCTGCTCTCTTCCCTCTCGTGCTCTCTGTCTCTCATTCTCTCCCTCTCAAATAAATAAATAAAATCTTTAAAAAAAAAAAAAAAAAGCTCAGCTTGTCTTAATTGGGCGCGAGCACCAGCTCCCTGTGTCTCGGGACAAGAAGCTTTTGGCGCGGTTGTCCCCGTGTTCCAGTTTAACTTATTTCATGTTCTTGAGGGAGTCGAGCAAATCACACCCGGTCCCCCGGAAAGGATGCTGACAAGGCAGCTTCAACGGAGCTCCGAGAGTC
>NW_027804277.1:0-282 GCF_054177405.1 Leptonychotes weddellii | reverse complement strand
GGTCATTGATTCAGGATAATCCCATTGTTTTTATGCTGGAGGTTCCCAACCTTTAGTGTGCTTGGGAATTTCAAAGGATGTTCATTTAAAATATATATTCCTGGGCACCTGGGTGGTTCAGTTGGTTAAGAGTCTGCCTTCAGCTCAGGTCATGATCCCAGGTGCCTGGGATGAGCCCTGCATCAGGCTCCTTGCTCCTCAGGGAGCCTGCTTCTCTCTCTGCCCCTCCCCTCTGCCTGTGTGCTCCCTCTCTCTCTCATGCTCTCTCTCATGCTCTCTCTC
>NW_027804276.1:0-282 GCF_054177405.1 Leptonychotes weddellii | reverse complement strand
GTATTGGTAAGGATGTGGAGAAAGGGGAACCCTCTTACACTGCTGGTGAGAATGCAAACTGGTACAGCCACTCTGGAAAACAGTATAGAGGTTTCTCAAAAAGTTAAAAATAGAACTACCGTGGGAAGGAGGAGCAAGATGGCAGAGGAATAGGAGACCTAAATTTCCTCTGGTCCCAGGAATTCAGCTAGATAGGTATCAAACCATTTTGAACACCTATGAACTCAACAGGAGATTGAAGAAAAGAATAGCAGCAATTATATGAACAGAAAAGCGACCACT
>NW_027804275.1:0-282 GCF_054177405.1 Leptonychotes weddellii | reverse complement strand
TATTTTAGAAAGAGAACATATATATTATTTACATATTTAATTGCAGTTGAAGACATTTTAATGCGAGGTAATGTAAACCCTTTTAAAATGTCTAAGTAATGGTATTTTCCTCATATTAAAAAAAAAGACCTATTCCTCATACGCACAAAAGATTATTCCATAGTTATAAAAATGAGTTTACTCCAAAAGCATTTTTTTTAATTTTTTTTTTATTCTTATGTTAATCCCCATACATTACATCATTAGTTTTAGATGAAGTGTTCCATGATTCATTGTTTGTGC
>NW_027804274.1:0-2955 GCF_054177405.1 Leptonychotes weddellii | reverse complement strand
AGGGGTGCTGGAGTGGGGGGTGGGGTGGGAGGGATGGGGTGACTGGGTGATAGACACTGGGGAGGGTATGTGCTCTGGGAAGTGCTGTGAATTGTGCAAGACTATTGAACCTCAGATCTGTACCTCTGAAACAAATAATGCAATAATGTTAAGAAAAAAAAAAGAAGAAGATAGCAGGAGGGGAAGAATGAAGGAGGGGGGAAATTGGAGGGAGAGATGAACCATGAGAGACTATGGACTCTGAAAAACAAACTGAGGGTTCTAGAGGGGAGGGGGTTGGGAGGATGGGTTAGCCTGGTGATGGGTATTAAAGAGGGCACATTCTGCATGGAACACTGGGTGTTATGCACAAACAATGAATGATGGAACACTACATCTAAAACTAATGATGTAATGTATGGTGATTAACATAACAATAAAAAACCCTCACGGCATTTTACATGTAAAAAAAAGTTAATTGTTGCCCAGTTTTAAAACACATACTGAAACAGGAATCCTAAAATCAGGTAACTTGAGAGAAAATGCCACTGTGTTTTGAAACTGTCAGAAGTTGGTCACCAGCTTGGAAAATTATGGCACCAGTGACAAAGTTCTTTATATTTGGTTTGCAAATAAATATTGTGCATGGGTTTCACTTTGCTGTTGTGTCCACAGTGATTTTGCATCTGGATGCAAGCAACTGATTACTTATGCCCAAACAGTTATGTTTTGAAATACGTATTGTTATTTATCCTTTATATTGTTGTTAGGGCATACTTTTAAAAAATTACACAGATGAGCAGGTATGTTATCTGTTGATCTCATTTCAGGATAGTAAAATGAGCACATCACATCACATACTAAAGAGGTGCGCACTGGATTTCGTCTGGTCTCAAGAATTCAGCTGGATAGGGATCAAACCATTCTGAACACCTACAAACTCAACAGGAGATCGAAGAAAGAATAGCAACAACTCTCTGAACAGAAAAGCGACCACTTTCTGGAAGGTAGGACGTGCAGAGAAGTGAATCCGAGGCGATATTCGGGAGGATAGACGGCGGGGGAGGGGGCCTCCCCCAGCCGCTTCTGGCAAGTGATAGAGCCACGGAGCACAAAATCGGAACTTTTAGAAGTTGGGTCCGCTGAGGGACATCACTCCAGTGGCTAAGCAGGGGGTCAAACTCTCGTAGGACACTGTGGTCTCAGGACCCTCAGGGTCACAGAAAGACCGGGGGTGCCTGAGTGCAGCAGAGCTCCCAGGTATCGGAGCGGGGAAGCAGGCTGCAGAGACGGAGCCCAGGCGCGGGCTCTCAACTTGGGGTTGCCATAAACCATGATCCGCGGCTCAGTCGGGCCACTGCTCTGCCAGCAGGGACCCAACAAGCAGCAGATCTGAAGAGAGTCTCCTTCCTCCCCCGGGAGGAGCGGCGTGGGAGTGCACCCCAGGGATCTGCTGGGTTTGGAGACTCCACACAGGGTCGTGTGCCAAAAATAGAAATGCTCGGTCACAGGCCAGGTGAGCACGGAGTGCAGCCGGGGACCAGGGAGACAGGAGCGATTAAGTGATTTTCTCTGGGGGTGCAATGAAGAGCGGGTCCCCAAGTTCTCGACTCCTCCTGGGTGGAGATTGGGAGGCCGCCATTTTCACTCTCCTCCTCCAAAGCCAAACGGAAGGCTTGCAGGGAACAAAAGGTCCCAAGAGCAAACCCGACTAGATTACCTAGCCCGGACCGGGAAAGGGTGGGGCAATTCCGCCTCTGGCAAAGACATTTGAGAACCACGGCAACAGGCCCCTCCCCCAGAAGATCAGCAAGAACAGCAAGCCGAGACCAAGTTTACCGATGATTGAGAACGGCAGAACTCCAGTGCTAGGGGAATACTGCACATAGAATCCATGGCTTTTTTACCATGATTCTTTAGTCTTTCAAAGTTAATTTTTTTCTTTTTAACTGTCTTTTTTTTTTTTTGAATTTTTCTTTTTCCCTTTTTCAACCAACATCTTATCAATCAATGTTTTAAAAAACATTTTTATTTTTCATTTTTAGAGTCATATTCTGTACCTTCATAGTAGTTACCCTTATTTGTGGCATATATATGTAAGTTGTACTCGCTTTAAAATTTTGAGATAGTTTCTTCTAACATATCAAAATATACACTAATTCTCTAGTGTATGGCTTTGTTCTAGTCTCCTGCCTGATCACATTCTCTCCCTTTTTTCTTATCTTTTCCTTTTAAAATCCTCTTCTTTCTTTTTTCAAACAACTTCTTATCAATTCCTTTTATAAAATTTTTTATAATTTTCATTTTTAGAGTCATATTCCATCCCCTCATCATATCAACCCTTATTTTTGTACATATATAAGTTTTTCTTTCTTTAAAATTTTGGGAGGCACTTTCTTCTAACAGACCAAAATACACCCAGAATCTACTGGGTGGCACTGATCTATGCACCAGCCTGATCATATTTGATCATATTCTGTTTTTTTTTTTGTTTTGTTCTGTTTTTCTTTGTTTTTATCTTTTCCTTTTTTCTTTTTTTCCCTTTCTTTTCCCCTGGCTTAAGGTCTTCTATGATTTGTTTAGAGTATATTTTCTGGGGACGTTGTTACCCTGTTTGCATTTTGTTCTCTCATTCACCTATTCTCTTGTGGACAAAATGACAAGACAGAAAAAATCACCTCAACAAAAAGAAAAAGAGGTAGTACCGACTGCCAGGGACCTACTCAATACGGACATTAGTATGATGACGGATCTAGAGTTCAGAATCATAACTTTAAAGACACTAGCTGTGATTGAAAAAAGCATGGAAGTTTATTAGAGAAACCCTTTCTGGAGAAAAAAAGAACTGAAATCTAACCAAGTCGAAATCAAAAAGGCTATTAATGAGGTGCAATAAAAAATGGGAGCACTAACTGCCAGGATAAATGAGGCAAAAGAGAGAATCAGTGATATAGAAGACCAAATGATGGAAAATAA
>NW_027804273.1:0-282 GCF_054177405.1 Leptonychotes weddellii | reverse complement strand
CCTTTGTTGTTAATGCCATCTCCACTACTTAAGACATTTTACATCTTCCTTGAAATATTTCTTAATTAGAGACATACAGTAGAATCACTTTTCTAATTATACTTGCCAAGAAAATCAATTGTCAACACATATTAACATTAGAAAAAAAAGAAATAATAGCAGTCATTTTATTACTCCTGGTGGAAGAATACAACATCTCGCATGTTCTTCATATATGAGGAAAACAAAAACATATTTTTTCACCCCATAAAGAATCAGCAAAATCAAGAGAGTGGAAACTCT
>NW_027804272.1:0-282 GCF_054177405.1 Leptonychotes weddellii | reverse complement strand
TCAGAACCCCGTGCTTCCTTCCAGGGTCCAACTTACACCACTTTTTGCTTCTTGAACCCTGATTTACGACTGAAGCCGTAAGTGACTGTCCCATCGTCCCAATCATTCTGACATTTCATACCATCTTAGGGTATTCATAAAAACCAGCCTCAAATCGTCACAATATGTTCTGTCTTATTTTCCCTACTGGAGTAAAGGCTCTTGAGGGCAAGATTATCTGACTGACTTATCTCTCTTGGCCTCAAGACCCTCACACCACCGTGCTTGGCACAAAGCAGAGAG
>NW_027804271.1:0-282 GCF_054177405.1 Leptonychotes weddellii | reverse complement strand
TCTGGTCACCTGTAAGAACCCACCCTTTCCTCATCTCCCAAATGTGAGGCCCATGGCGGGGAGGGGGATGCCTGGGTGTGAGTGAATGACTGCAGGAAGAGAATACATACTAAAAACCTAATGTTTTCACCAATTAAACTTCTAAGGTCCTTTTACTGGATAAATCCAAAATGTAAATGGAGGCTGAATTGAGACTAAAAAATAAAATGTTTCTAAGTCCCACTTACTTGATTCCTCAAAGACTTTATTCAGTAAAATCAAGTCAGTAAGTCAAATGGTTTT
>NW_027804270.1:0-282 GCF_054177405.1 Leptonychotes weddellii | reverse complement strand
GGGGGGGGGGGGCGCTACTATTCCAGACACACCCGGTCTTTTTCTCTCGTGCTTCCTATTCTTAGTCTCTGCATTTTTTGCCTACACACACACACACACACACACTCGAAAGATAAGAAAAGTTTCAACTTTCTGAATGGCAAGGAAATGTGGAAGTGGTTGGCTCTTACTTTTCTTCTGGTTTCTCTGTCATTTCTGTATACTCCCTGGCGACCCAGAGAACTTTGCCAGTGGTTAGTGGCCAGGCGCATTTTAGAGTATTCCCAGAGGACCCTGACATTG
>NW_027804269.1:0-282 GCF_054177405.1 Leptonychotes weddellii | reverse complement strand
CAACTTTTTGAGGAACCTCCATACTGTTTTCCAGAGTGGCTGCACCAGCTTGCATTCTCTGTGGGTAAATTTGTATAAGCAATAAAAAAAAAAAAAATTTGTATAAGCAAATGTCCCTCACCCAGACTGAACTCTATGAAAGGTATTGGTTTCTGGTTTTCAATCTCCTCTGCCCTCCCCAATGAGCCTGTAAACTCCTTGAAGTCATGAACCTTATCTTATTTCTATTTTGAAGTCCCAGTGCCAAGAACAATGCCTATTAAGATGGCCTTGTTGAATTCT
>NW_027804268.1:0-282 GCF_054177405.1 Leptonychotes weddellii | reverse complement strand
TATGCACAAACAATGAATCATGGAACACTACATCTAAAACTAATGATGTAATGTAGGGGGATTAACATAAGAATAAAAAAATTAAAAAAAAAGATTTAAAGACATCTTAACTGTATGAAACTTTGGGGAAAATTAAAAATAAAATCAGTAAATAAATATTGAATTGATTCATCCAAAAAAAAAATAAATAAAACTACAAAAGTTCAAAATTTAAAATTACCCTATCCTACCATCTAATTATTGTTAACTTTTGAGTTTCTTTTCAGTCAAACACGTATGTAT
>NW_027804267.1:0-282 GCF_054177405.1 Leptonychotes weddellii | reverse complement strand
TGCTCAACATCACTTGGCATCAGGGAAATCCAAATCAAAACCTCAGTGAGATACCACCTCACACCAGTCAGAATGGCTAAAATTAACAAGTCAGGAAACGACAGATGTTGGCGAGGATGTAGAGAAAGGGGAACCCTCCTACACTGTTGGTGGGAATGCAAGCTGGTGCAGCCACTCTGGAAAACAGTATGGAGATTCCTCAAAAAGTTGAAAATAGAGCTACCCTAGGACCCAGCAATTGCACTACTTCGTATTTACTCCAAAGATACAAATGTAGTGTTC
>NW_027804266.1:0-282 GCF_054177405.1 Leptonychotes weddellii | reverse complement strand
ATGGAACGACATTCTGGTGGAGTCCTTGTCCTTTCCCTCTTGTGAATGGCCACAGGCAGCCTTCTAGCACCAGGGTCTGAAACAGCAGTTGGACCGGCTCCTGTCTCAGCTGTTGGGTAGCCTCATACAAGGATGCTCTGTGAAAACTTCAAGATGGAAGGAATAGCCATGACAGAAGAAAATGTCCAAAAAGGCCACCGCCTCCTCCTCCTTCTTCTTTAGGATGAGAAAGCTGACTGCCGTTCAGCTCAGAGAGGCAGCGGGGTACATAGAAAGAGCCTT
>NW_027804265.1:0-282 GCF_054177405.1 Leptonychotes weddellii | reverse complement strand
CTCGTGCCAAATGATTCCTGTCACTTGGCAACAGTTGGCCTGCAGAGATCTGGCTTTCTGACACTTGAGCTAGAGACCACCCCGAATCATCTAAGGAGGGAACGTGAGAGCAGAGGGATTGCCCCCCACACTGGCTTTCCTGTGGTTAACCAAACCCTCAGCTATTTTTAAGTAACTACCAAAGCCTGCCCCATGTGTCATCACGGTTTTGACACGTGCCACCACCTTTGACAAAGACAGCGAATCTGCAGGATGCTTTCTGGGAAATGCTGCTATCTGTGT
>NW_027804264.1:0-282 GCF_054177405.1 Leptonychotes weddellii | reverse complement strand
TGATTTATCTTATTATTTAGTAGTGAGAGTTTCTTATATTTTCTTTATATATATTCTTTATACATTTCTTCATTAAATATATGTTTTGCAAATTCTTTGTCCTGGGCTGTGGTTTGCCTTTTATTTCTCTTAACTGTATCTTTTAAAGAACATTTTAAGTTTTGCTGAATTTTAATTTATCTATTTTATTTTTCATCTGTGTCTCTACTGTTCTGTTAAAGAACTCTTCCAACCCAAAGTCATTATTACCTTTTAAATGTTGTCTTCTAGAAACTTGACCAG
>NW_027804263.1:0-2955 GCF_054177405.1 Leptonychotes weddellii | reverse complement strand
TCTCCCAGCATGGGAAACAGTAAACTCCGGGCTCCACAGCCAGCAGGAGAGATGGACCTGGTGCCCATCAGGTAGTTGGTTGCCATTTGTGGGACTATGGTGGAGACCAGCATCATGTCCATGAGGGAGAGCTGGCTAAGCAGGAAGTTCATGGCTGTGTGCCGCTGGGGTACTGATGGATGAGCACATTCATGAGGGCATTGCCCATCAGGGAGATGAGGAAGATCATGGGAAACAGTAAAATCCGGGCTCCACTGCCAGCAGGAGAGATGGAGCTGGTGCCCAGCAGGTAGTTGGTTGCCATTTGGGGGACTATGGTGGAGACCAGCATCATGTCCATGAGGGAGAGCTGGCTAAGCAGGAAGTGCATGGCTGTGTGCCGCTGGGGTCCTCATGGATGAGCACAATCATGAGGGCATTGCCCATCAGGGAGATGAGGAAGAACATGAGCCCCATTGAAAAGAGGAACAGATAGGTCTGAGTGTAGTGAAAGAGCCCTAGAAGAATTAAGTTTCTCTCTGTGGTGTCATTTGCATCTTCCATGGCTCAATTCATGCCTGAAAGGCAAGGAATTATAAGGACTCAGAGTTGTTTGAAAGGAAGGTTAGGCATTTATTTAAGAAGATGTGGTCAAGCGACAGAAAAAAATGAGACTTGGAGGAATAATTATGTCTTTAATCTTTCACTTCATGACAAGATGTTTGCCTTAGCATCCTATCATACATCTCTGTTGTTATTATACAATATTTTTTAATCCAAATAAATTGCATAACAAGTATATCTTGCAGTACACATCACACTTCTGTTATTTCTGTATATCTTGTTAGTATGCCACACATAATTTACTCATGGTGTTGGGAAATATTATGCCTTCCCAGTTTTCTAAAATTTGTGTACTTCTGTGTTGAAAGAGCCTCATAGTCATGCCTTTTAGTTAATATTAAAGTGATATATCTCTTAATTATGGCTATGGCTTTTTCATGTTTCTCATATGTTTAAGTTAATGTCTCAAGATTTTCTTTGATGTCGTGAGAAATTGTTTTAACTTAAAAAGTACAGAAAAATAAATATAAAACTACTATAACTCAGTTTTCAGGTGAGGGACACAAAATGGCTATATTTCTCTATTTTACATGTGTGTTTAGTACATGGTTTCAATATGCCAGGCTTCCAGCTACCCCAGATATTGCAACAAAGCACCTACCACCATATTGGTCATATTATCATTGTGTTTACGCATGATTAGAGGGAACTTACCTCAGTTTAGAGACCTTGCAACAGTTAATTTTTATACCTAGTATGTACTCGCAAAATGCTGAATTTGATTAAATGTGTGCATGACAAAAAGTCAATTTCATAAATGTTTATAACCCTAAGGAACATAAAAAATGGTTTTACTTATTTGAATTTTGTTACCAGTAATCATACATCCTCAAAGGTAGGAGGTAGATTAATTTATTAACTGATTAAGTTATTAATTATAAAATTAATCACATTTTATTAACTGGTAATTTGACTAATTATCTAACTGGTTTATTAAGACCTGCTTAAATCAAGTTATGTCCAACTTACTCTGAAATATAGCATTACCTGCAAATAAAACATGGAGAATCTCCTTTATTTTCAGAGATTATTTATATTTTCCCTAAAGCCTCAAGCTTTCATTTTTCTTATCTGTATCTATGGTAGTAGAATTAGATGTATATGCAAATGATTTCTTTTTTATATTTATGTAACATTTGTATTTCCCTTACAAATTCACTCTATCAAAAACAAAAATAGATTAATGATTACCAAGATTTTAGGATTGGAATTTATTCATAATCTATAAGATAGCAAATCCTTATTTACTATTTATGTAAATTAATTGGTAAGCAGTGAAAAATTTTAAATGTGCAAAACCTTTCATAAATATTACATTGTTTTAAGTATCTAGCATAAATGAGCAATACCCAGAGTATCATTAAATGATACAGATGTTCTGTGCATCAAAATAGCTATAAATAAGACACAATAATGAGCATATCACAATCATGGTTTAATTCAATAATATATATATGGCATATGTATATAGTTTTTTATTCTATTTATTTATTTATTTTTATTTTTTTAAAGATTTTATTTCTTTATTTGACAGAGAGAGAGTTAGTGAGAGCAAGAACACAAGCAGGGGGAGAGGGAGAGGGAGAAGCAGGCTTCCCGCAGAGCAACTAAATAAATAAGTAAAATCTTTTTAAAAAACTATATTTAGTGGCACCTGGGTGGCTCAGTCATTAGGCTAAGGTCATGATCCCGGGGTCCTGGGATCGAGTCCCACATCGGGCTCCCTGCTCGGCGGGGAGCCTGCTTCTTCCTCTCCCACTCCCACTGCTGGAGTTCCCTCTCTCACTGTATCTCTCTGTAAAATAAATAAAATATTTTAAAAAATAAATGAAATAAAATAAAATGAAATAAAATACTAAAATTTCTGTTACATCAATTTTGAATTGAAGTTTATATTTTATATTGCATGTATTTGAGATACTTATATGTTATTATCCACTTAAAATCAATGGGCTGCTCTATTTTTAATTCTTTGAGGAACTTCCATACTGTTTTCCAGAGTGGCTGCACCAGCTTGCATTCCCACCAACAGTGTAGGAGGGTTCCCCTTTCTACGCATCCCCACCAACATCTGTCGTTTCCTGACTTGTTAATTTTAGCCATTCTGACTGGTGTGAGGTGGTATCTCATTAAGGTTTTGATTTGGATTTCCCTGATGCCGAGCGATATTGAGCACTTTTCCATTTGTCTGTTGGCCATTTGGATGTCTTCTTTGGAAAAATGTCTGTTCATGTCTTCTGCCCATTTCTTGATTGGATTCTTTGTTCTTTGGGTGTTGAGTTTGATAAGTTCCTTATAGATCTTGGATATTAGCCCTTTATCTGATATGTCATTTGCAAATATCTTCTCCCA
>NW_027804262.1:0-282 GCF_054177405.1 Leptonychotes weddellii | reverse complement strand
CCACCGCACGCTCAAGCCTGGCTTCCCCAAATTCTAGCTCATGGCAAGTCAAACTGGACTACGTTTTTGAACACCTTTTCTTCTCCTCCTTGTCATCTCCATGCTATCAAAGGGTGTCTCAACGGACAGTTCTCCCAGTAAGCCCGCTATGATTTTAGCCTTCTGTGACCAAATGAACAATCCCTTCCTCTCTCCCATAATATTTTTTTTCTGTGCCTTACCTAAAGCCCTCACTTGGTGGGTGCTGCGGTCACTGAGCTCCAAAATCAAGATGGCCACTTT
>NW_027804261.1:0-282 GCF_054177405.1 Leptonychotes weddellii | reverse complement strand
TCTGACCCTCCCCCCTCTCATGCTCTCTCTCTCTGTCTCATTCTCTCTCTCAAATAAATAAATAAAATCTTAAAAAAAAAATTAAAAAGAATTACTATATATTCCAGGAACTCCATTTCTGAGTATATGCCCAAAATAATTGAAAGCAGAGTCTTGAAGAGATATTTGTGTGCCCGTGTTTATATCTGCATTATTCTCAAAAGCTAAAAAAGTAGGAGTAACCCAAGTATCCCTCAATGGATGACTGGATCAATAAAATGTAGCATATACATGCAATAGAAT
>NW_027804260.1:0-282 GCF_054177405.1 Leptonychotes weddellii | reverse complement strand
CCTTTGTTGTTAATGCCATCTCCACTACTTAAGACATTTTACATCTTCCTTGAAATATTTCTTAATTAGAGACATACAGTAGAATCACTTTTCTAATTATACTTGCCAAGAAAATCAATTGTCAACACATATTAACATTAGAAAAAAAAGAAATAATAGCAGTCATTTTATTACTCCTGGTGGAAGAATACAACATCTCCCATGTTCTTCATATATGAGGAAAACAAAAACATATTTTTTCACCCCATAAAGAATCAGCAAAATCAAGAGAGTGGAAACTCT
>NW_027804259.1:0-282 GCF_054177405.1 Leptonychotes weddellii | reverse complement strand
TAGCAGCCAGCAGTATGAGTAACAAGGATAAGGCAGCTGACACGGAACAGGACATTATTAGCGGTGGGATAATGGGAGCTAACGCTTCCTGAATGCTCACGGTGTCCCAGAGGCTGCGGTAGGCACTTTGTGTGTTAACTCATTAAGGTCTTCCAATAGCCAGTGAGAAAACAGAGAGGTTAACAACTTGCCCAGGGTCGCACAGCAAGTCTGCAGTGGAGGCAGGACCCCAAGCTGAATGGAAGGCACAGGCCTGGGGCATGCCGTGGGTGCTCAGGTCGC
>NW_027804258.1:0-282 GCF_054177405.1 Leptonychotes weddellii | reverse complement strand
GAGCCACCCAGGCGCCCGGAAACATATCTTTTTTGACAGTTCCTAGGAAAACCTGCATAATAATACTTCAGATGTGCCAGACGGCAAGTTGTTGGGCTATTTCTATGTTAATAAAAATACTCACAGTTTGTTTTAATCAATAAAAATAAAAGACACTGTCTGTCATTTAAAAAAAAATAGCTAAAATTCAAAACACTAATAACACCAAATGCTGGCAAGGATGTGGAGCAACAGAAGGTCTCAATCATCACTGATGGGAATGTAAAGTGGTACAGCCACTTT
>NW_027804257.1:0-282 GCF_054177405.1 Leptonychotes weddellii | reverse complement strand
CCACCGCACGCTCAAGCCTGGCTTCCCCAAATTCTAGCTCATGGCAAGTCAAACTGGACTATGTTTTTGAACACCTTTTCTTTTCCTCCTTGTCATCTCCATGCTATCAAAGGGTGTCTCAACGGACAGTTCTCCCAGTAAGCCCGCTATGATTTTAGCCTTCTGTGACCAAATGAACAATCCCTTCCTCTCTCCCATAATATTTTTTTTCTGTGCCTTACCTAAAGCCCTCACTTGGTGGGTGCTGCGGTCACTGAGCTCCAAAATCAAGATGGCCACTTT
>NW_027804256.1:0-282 GCF_054177405.1 Leptonychotes weddellii | reverse complement strand
TGTGTCTGCAGACAGAGCACTCACGTTATCATACTCTAGAGAGAAAAGGTGGGTGTGCTAGACCAGATGCCAGCCCACAGACAGTGCCGGACCCCAAACGTCCACAAAGCCCTTCGATTCACACTCGTCACCAGCTCAGGGGATCTTTGATCTCCAAAAGGCAGTCAGAGCATGCCCGATTCCATCTGCTTCTGCACACACAGCCTTGTGCCCTCAGGGGCTCCCACCAAGCAGGGGGTGAGCTGGGCGGCCGCAGAGGCACCTAAGCTGTCCCCAGGCCAG
>NW_027804255.1:0-282 GCF_054177405.1 Leptonychotes weddellii | reverse complement strand
CTTCTTCGGGTCATTTCTCTTGTCCTGTGTGTTTGTCCAAGACTGGTCGTTAGGGCTAAATGTGAGAATCACAGTGGCAACGGTGTCACCACCGAGGGACCGTCTCTCTCTCTCTCTCTCTCTCTCTCCTTCTAAAGAGGAGAAAGCAGGGATTCCCCTGAGCCACTAATCCCTAGAGTGTTCCTACTCCCGGGGACTTTGGGAGCGCCCGCAGAGCTAGCTGGGGGGCTGGGTGCAGACCCCGCCTCTGTGCGCACGAACCGTCCTCTTGGTCCCAGGCTG
>NW_027804254.1:0-282 GCF_054177405.1 Leptonychotes weddellii | reverse complement strand
TGTATTATGTTAATCACCATACATTACATCATTAGTTTTTGATGTAGGGTTCCATGATTCATTGTTTGCGTATAAGACCCAGTGCTCCATGCAGAACGTGCCCTCTTTAATACCCATCACCAGGCCAACCCATTCCCCGCCCCTCACCTCCAGAACCCTCAGTTTGTTTTTCAGAGTCCATAGTCTTTCATAGTTTGTCTCCCCCTCCGATTTCCCTCCCTTCATTCTTCCCCTCCTATCTTCTTTTTTTTTTTTTTAACATATAATGAATTATTTGCTTCA
>NW_027804253.1:0-282 GCF_054177405.1 Leptonychotes weddellii | reverse complement strand
TTTTTTTCAAGTTCTTAGTTTATTAATCCTCTCATGACAGATCTGCACAATCACCACAGATAAAGTCACGGCAGAACCTTTGCTCCCTCTGTGTCCAGTCTCCAGCTCGCTTGTTGCCAGCACCGGCGCTGGCTTTGGCAGTCCCCCTGACCTTCTTCGTTCTGTTCTTGGGTTCCTTTCCCTGTTTTCTTCAGGTCTTTTTCTGCTCACACAGCCATGTCTTGCAAGTCTATGGTCGGGTTCGTTTTTCTTTGCTAGTTGTCTCGCCACCACCCAAATGGG
>NW_027804252.1:0-2955 GCF_054177405.1 Leptonychotes weddellii | reverse complement strand
TCTCTTTTTCTCACCTTCTTTATTCTCCATCATTTGATCTTCTATATCACTAATTCTTTCTTCTGCCTCATTTATCCTAGCAGTTAGAGCCTCCATTTTTGATTGCACCTCATTAATAGCCTTTTTGATTTTGACTTGGTTAATTTTAGTTCTTTTATTTCTCCAGAAAGGGATTCTCTAATATCTTCCATGCTTTTTTCAAGCCCACCCTGTGTCTTTATAATCGTCATTCTGCTTTATGGACTTTTTAATAACAGATCACAAAGTAAAATCTTTTAGCTAAGGTATTAATATAAATAATTCCTGGATATTCCTGTAATGTAACTGAAATAAAAAATAAATTATCAATTCTTTTTTGGAGGGGGGGGATTTACATGCAGAGGCACAAGGAGACTTTCTGGAGTGATAGAAACATTCTGGATCATGATTGTGGGCTGGTTACATGACTAAACACATTTTTAAAAATATGTCTAATTTTATACTTAAAACTAGCAAATTTTATTATATGTAAATTATACCTAATAAGATAATCTTTAATATTTTAATATTTTTATTGAATTATAAATAACATACAGTGTTATCTTAGTTTCAAATGTACAATATAGCGATTCAACAATTCTATACATTACTCAGTGCTCACCCCAATAAGTGTCCTCTTAACCCCCTTCATCTATTTCACCCATCCCCCCACCCATCCCACACACCTCCCCTCTGGTAACCATCAGTTTGTTCTCTGTATTTAAGAATCTTTTTGCTTGGCTCTTTTTTAAAATTTGTTCATTTGTTTTATTTCTTAAATTCCCCCTATGAATGAAATCATATGGTATTTATCTTTCTCTGACTGACTTATTTCACTTAGCATTATACTCTCTAGGTCCATCCATGTTATTGCAAAATCAAGATCTCATTCTTCCTCATAGCTGAATAATATATATAATAATATAATGTTTGTACTGCATTTTCTTTATCCATTCATCCATGGATGACATGGACACTTACGTTGCTTCTATAACTTAGCTAATGTAAATATTGATGCAATAAGCATAGGGGTGCATATATCTTTTTGAATTAGTGTTTTCTTTTGGGGGCTTGGGGGTAGATACCAGTAGTGGAATTACCAGGTCATATGGTAATTCTATTTTTAATTTTTTGGGGAACCTCCATACTGTTTTCCAACGAAGACATACAGTTTGCCAAAAGACACATGAAAAGATGTTCAACATCACTAATCGGAAATGCAAATCAAAACCACACTGAGATATCACCTTACACCTGTCAGTATGGCTAGAATAAAAAAGATAAGAAATAACAAGTGTTGGTGAGGATGTGAAAAAAAGGAACATTTGTTCAATGCTGATGGGAATGCAAATAACATAATTTAAAAAAAAATGTTGGTTCTCATGTTTTTCTGATGACCCGAGGACACATTTAATCTTTGCCTAATCTTTGATCTTGACTCAAATAATAACACAAGAGCTGGTCTGATGATTTATATTTTGCTTTGTACATAAGGCTGTTCTTAATTAGACTAAGTAGTCAGTCTCTCAATAACATCTGCCATTTCCTGAATAAGTGTCTTGCAAACCAGTAAGGTGATGAACACCAACTGTGAGAAATACCTTTGGTAAGGAACAGTGCAAGCTGCACCTGGACTCTAATAATTATCTGACATTTTGAACAGCCTTCTTATGCTGAAAAGTTCAAACCTAAAATATGTCCTTTCTCTGGTAATGAAGGACCTTAGCTTTAAATATGTTTTTAAGGAAACTGATATTTCTTAAAAATACTTTTAATATTGAAGTGACTCTACAAAATGTTTGTTTCTTAATTTTACATAAGTGGGGTAGTGTTTTAACTCACTGGGGAAGATAAGAGAGGCATGGATAAAATGGTGCAAGAAATTCGTAGTTTATATAGTATTTATTTTTCTTTTACCACTCAATTATTTTACTAGTCTTACTAATAGAGCATATTAAATATCTTGAATCAACCAGAATCTTCAGGGAAACAACATATGAAATTATACATGATTAACTCTAATTATTTTTCAATGAACTAATGTAATTTGGGCATCTGCAATAGCATCATTAATGGTGATCTGATAATTAGTTTGAGTAATGCTTCATTGTTATGGACTGAATGTTTGTGTTGCCCTCAATCCTAAAATTAATAGCTTGGGTCCTAACCCCCAGTGTAATGATATTAGGAGGTGAGGCTTTTGGGAGGTAATTGGGTGGAGCCCCTATGAATGGGATTGATGTTCTGATAATAAGTGAAAGAGATGAGAATTAAAATAAAAACCTAAAAAAAAATAAAAAATAAAATGTGGCTGTTTAAAAAAAATAAAGAAAGAAAGAATGATTTCTTTTTCCACCATGTGAGATTACAATAAAAAGACAGCCCTCTCAACTCAGAGTGTTCTCACCAGACACTGGATCTTCTGGCACTTTGATCTTGGATTTGCCAGCCTCCAGAACTGAGAAACAAATTTCTGTTTAAGCCCCCCCATCCCGCCCAATTTGTGATATTCTATTATATCAGCCCAAACTGACTAAGGCAGTTGTACCAAGGCCTTGCCCTTCACCAAGATATTAGAGACATAAGTAACTGCAGGCTCTGGATCTTGGTGCTACTTTATATTCACAGTGCTCTAATAGTTTTCATAAATATTAGATTCTTATGCCAAAAGCATGGATGTAGCCAATTGACTTTTCAAGATTAATTTTGAAGAACCATATTTACTTTGATTCATAAACTCTTCTTCAAATGTGACCTACATGACAAGGTTTATTTTTTACCTATAATTTTTTGTTGTTGCTGTTCAATAACTAAATTCCATTTAAATTGAATTTGTGACTACTGATATCTCCAAAGATACCTTGGGATGTCTGAAACAACTTTCTGTAGATAGTCTATTCCAGTGAGGCTGTCATTATAAAGTGATGGTTAGTGATA
>NW_027804251.1:0-282 GCF_054177405.1 Leptonychotes weddellii | reverse complement strand
GTCAGCAAATGTAAATTGGAAAAACATAGCTGTATAAAGAAAAGGATGTTCAAATTTGTCAACAGAGCAAAATGCAAAGCTATGCTATATACTAGAGACACATCTACATCAAGTTTAGAATTATTAGAATAACAGGATGAACAAACATATACCAGCATAAAAATGTGAAGAAAGTAAAGTTGGAAATTTTAACATCTGAGGTAACAATCAGTCAGAGCATTAAGAAAAGGCAAAGAGGCTTTTAAAAAAAAAAGGCAAAGGACTCTGAAAAACAAACTGAGG
>NW_027804250.1:0-282 GCF_054177405.1 Leptonychotes weddellii | reverse complement strand
TGTGCTCACTCTCTCTCTCTTTGAAATGAATAAATCTTAAAAAATAAATAATAATAATACCTGATACTAAACAAAATGATTGCTGGATGAGCAGATGAATGATTAACAAGATGAAAAAAATAATAAAAATTCTGTTGACTATATTATGCACATATTTGAGAGGTCCTACAAATAATTCATTTATTCTATCAGACTTACAGATTTATTTCCAAAGTTATTACCCATGGACATTTTAAAATAATCAACCTAATACTATGGGTATAACTTGATATATATATATAC
>NW_027804249.1:0-282 GCF_054177405.1 Leptonychotes weddellii | reverse complement strand
TGATTTATCTTATTATTTAGTAGTGAGAGTTTCTTATATTTTCTTTATATATATTCTTTATACATTTCTTCATTAAATATATATTTTGCAAATTCTTTGTCCTGGGCTGTGGTTTGCCTTTTATTTCTCTTAACTGTATCTTTTAAAGAACATTTTAAGTTTTGCTGAATTTTAATTTATCTATTTTATTTTTCATCTGTGTCTCTACTGTTCTGTTAAAGAACTCTTCCAACCCAAAGTCATTATTACCTTTTAAATGTTGTCTTCTAGAAACTTGACCAG
>NW_027804248.1:0-282 GCF_054177405.1 Leptonychotes weddellii | reverse complement strand
TCATTACAATTATCGTAAAAATGCAATTGATCAAAACAGTGTAAATACATTACAATTTTTTGAAGTCCTAAAAGGGTTTTTAATGGTTTTTTGGAGATATAACTGAAATAAAATAAACTACATATTTAAAGTGTGCAATCTGACATATGTCTACACTGGTGAAACCAGTTCTACAAATTTTGATAAATAATTATTAAATTAAAAAAAGTAAGACTGGGGCGTCTGGGTGGCTCAGTCGTTAAGCATCTGCCTTCGGCTCAGGTCATGATCCCAGAGTCCTGG
>NW_027804247.1:0-282 GCF_054177405.1 Leptonychotes weddellii | reverse complement strand
GTCTTTAGCCCTTGCTGGCACTTGGCATACTTGGCTGTTGTTGCCAGGGTACTTCAGGATGTTGGCTTTGCCCTAAGGACGCGCGCTCAGGAGCCGGGCTTAGCTGGTCTGCGTACCCTAGCCTAATGTGCCAGTGCAGCATTCAGGGGCCAGAAAGCTGGCCATGACCTTTGAGGCTTTAGGGACCAGGCTATCCTGTCGGCAGTTGGCCGCACTGCATTTCCCGCCACGCTAATGCCATCAACAGGACTCCGTTACTCTTGGCTCTGTTTTTTTCCTGTC
>NW_027804246.1:0-282 GCF_054177405.1 Leptonychotes weddellii | reverse complement strand
TAGCAGCCAGCAGTATGAGTAACAAGGATAAGGCAGCTGACACGGAACAGGACATTATTAGCGGTGGGATAATGGGAGCTAATGCTTCCTGAATGCTCACGGTGTCCCAGAGGCTGCGGTAGGCACTTTGTGTGTTAACTCATTAAGGTCTTCCAATAGCCAGTGAGAAAACAGAGAGGTTAACAACTTGCCCAGGGTCGCACAGCAAGTCTGCAGTGGAGGCAGGACCCCAAGCTGAATGGAAGGCACAGGCCTGGGGCATGCCGTGGGTGCTCAGGTCGC
>NW_027804245.1:0-282 GCF_054177405.1 Leptonychotes weddellii | reverse complement strand
GTCTTTAGCCCTTGCTGGCACTTGGCATACTTGGCTGTTGTTGCCAGGGTACTTCAGGATGTTGGCTTTGCCCTAAGGACGTACGCTCAGGAGCCGGGCTTAGCTGGTCTGCGTACCCTAGCCTAATGTGCCAGTGCAGCATTCAGGGGCCAGAAAGCTGGCCATGACCTTTGAGGCTTTAGGGACCAGGCTATCCTGTCGGCAGTTGGCCGCACTGCATTTCCCGCCACGCTAATGCCATCAACAGGACTCCGTTACTCTTGGCTCTGTTTTTTTCCTGTC
>NW_027804244.1:0-282 GCF_054177405.1 Leptonychotes weddellii | reverse complement strand
TGTGCTCACTCTCTCTCTCTTTGAAATGAATAAATCTTAAAAAATAAATAATAATAATACCTGATACTAAACAAAATGATTGTTGGATGAGCAGATGAATGATTAACAAGATGAAAAAAATAATAAAAATTCTGTTGACTATATTATGCACATATTTGAGAGGTCCTACAAATAATTCATTTATTCTATCAGACTTACAGATTTATTTCCAAAGTTATTACCCATGGACATTTTAAAATAATCAACCTAATACTATGGGTATAACTTGATATATATATATAC
>NW_027804243.1:0-282 GCF_054177405.1 Leptonychotes weddellii | reverse complement strand
GGCAATGCCTGCCAATGCTTGTTGTTGTCCCAGCTGGGGGTCAGGGTAAGGAGTGAGCGGAGGCAAGAGGTGCTACTAAGCATAAGCAGGAGACAGCTCCTACAACAAGGAATGACTCCGTCCCAAATGTTAGTAGTGCCAGGTCGAGACTGGGAAATCCTGGTATTAAATGAGCTACATAAGCAATGTCCACAATAGCCAAACTGTGGAAAGAGCCAAGATGTCCATCGACAGATGAATGGATAAAGAAGATGTGGTAGATATATACAATGGAATATTATG
>NW_027804242.1:0-282 GCF_054177405.1 Leptonychotes weddellii | reverse complement strand
AATAACATAATTTTTAGGAGTGTATTTGATGATTTAACAAAATATAAAAATTGCAATAATGCAGAATATACAAATAATGTAATATGAACCACACTTTTGTGGCCCAGATATTTTGTTCTTGCTATTAATGTTTAGATAGAATGCATGATTCATGGGGGCTGGGACTATATTGGTCTTTTTCATGTTTTCTTTTTTTTTTTAATTTTATTTTGTTTTATTATGTTAATCACCATACAATACATCATTAGTTTTTTTTTCACATCATTATGACCTTTTTTTTTT
>NW_027804241.1:0-2956 GCF_054177405.1 Leptonychotes weddellii | reverse complement strand
AATAAGTCAAGCAGAGAAAGTCAATTATCATATGGTTTCACTTATTTGTGGAACATAAGGAATAGCATGGAGGACATTAGGAGAAGGAAGGGAAAAATGAAGGGGGGGAATTGGAGGGAGAGATGAACCATGAGAGACTATGGACTCTGAGAAACAAACAGGGTTTTAGAGGGGAGGGGAGTGGGGGGATGGGTTAGCCCGGTGATGGGTATTAAGGAGGGTGCGTACTGAATGGAGCACTGGGTGTTATACAAAAACAATGGATTGTGGATCACCACATCAAAAACTAATGATGTATTGTATGGTGACTACCATAATAAAATAAAAAAGAAAAGAAAGTATGAGTTAAATGTCACATAAAAAAAAAGAAAGTGGTAAGAAAAAAACACCATGTTATGTTTTGAGGACCACAAATTCAATTAATGACTGATTTCATAGCAGAAACCATCAAGAATGAGAGAAATATATGGTACTTTATGAAATAGTTTTTTAAGTGTCAAGTTAGTATTCTTGGATACTCTATGCTAGATATTCAGGATATTTTCCTTCAAGAATGAAGATAAATTAAAGATATTTTCAGATAAAAGAAAACCAAGATGACTTCCCAGAAGCGTAATTGCACTACAGGAAATGCTAAAGGAAATTATTCAGGGTTTAAGGGAATGATATTGGATAGAAACTTGGATCCTCTGAAAATAATAAAAAGAACTGAATTCTGCCCTCAACCTGAGTGAATAAGGAAGTGGATTCTTCTATCATCCCCAGAGAAGAACATAGCTCTGCCAACACCTTCATTTCTGACCTATAGAACCGTGACATAATAAATGTGTTGTTTAAGCTGCTAGTTCATGGTCAGCAAAAGATAACTAATAGAGGGGCTCTTGGATAATATTAACCCCTCTCTTGTGTTACAGAGAAAACTCTAAAGCGAAATCTATACCATTTTATAAAGGGTCCCCAACAGAACTGAGCCCCCATTTTCTACAGCAGTAACTAGCTCAATGAGATGACTTAGGATAGGCTTTCTCTCATTGCCTGATTTATTCTTCCAAGTCCCACAACTCTAGGTCTCTCAAATCACGTTCTCAAGTAATACATCTGCAAGCTAGCTTTTGTCTCAGATTCTGCTTTTTTGGGGGACTCAAAGACAGCTGGTCCTGGGAGGAGCCCTAGAGTAAATCCTCAGGTTGGGAGATTACTCAGGTTAGGACCCTTGGTTGTTGTAAGCAACCCACACATCAGCTGGCAGTCAGGCCCCAAGTGCTGTTGGTAGGTGGGCTGGTCTGCATAGTTGGCTGTAGGAGCATCACAAGTGTAACACTCTAACCCTTGGTAGACTGGAACAAGTTACAAATAAAAGTGAAGCACTGGCATTTGAGGTTGGGAAAGCATTTGAAAGGTTGGGGTCAGTGGCAATCCTAAGGTTTGTAGAATCGTCTGCCTTTGGTTGAATGTGTTAAAAGTTTCAACAAGAAAAAGACAGGTTTGGATTTTCCACTCCATTTAAGGCATACTGTGAAAGTGAGCGAGTCTCACGGCAGCATTTGAGACTCTCTACAAGCCCCAATGGGGCAAAAATCAGGCTGAGCCTCCAACGGTACTGGTAGCAAGCCTACAAGGAAACTGAATGCACAGCCTCAGCAGGACTCCTGCATAAAAAACCGGGTCCCTACCAGAGAAAGATTCTTGGCAAAGATGCCTTTGTAAATCAATTATGTGTAACTTAAGAATGTTACCTCATAAACATGACTGTTTCATTTTTACAAGGATTTCTTTAGTCAGGAACTGCTTCTTGATTTTTTGAGTACTTCCAATGGCATACCAATATTTGACTGCAGAAGTTGAGGCAAGGCAAACAGAACTCCAGGTATTCAATTTTGGTGTGTTTACACTGCTAAAGAAGGTTAAGAAAAAAAATGTATTTTTTTTAATTGAGAGAAGATTTATTTAAACAAATAGTATTGCAAAAGTGTGTGGTTGCTTTGGGCTCTACATACTTTAAATAAAGGACGTGAATTCATTCTTTTGGAGAGAAGTATGCTAGTCACTACCAGATATGATAATACTGTGGAGTGTTACCACAGAGCTTTTGGTCCAGGCATAAATAAAGAAATTTGCCTTCTTTGAGAGACATGGCCCCTCAGTCAGTTGAATAAATTGGGCTTGAAAAAAGCATGGAAGTTATTAGAGAAACCCTTTCTGGAGAAATAAAAACTAAAATCTAACCAAGTCAAAATCAAAAAGGTATTTAATGAGGTGCAATCAAAAATGGAGGCTCTAACTGCTAGGATAAATGAGGCAGAAGAGAGAATCAGTGATATAGAAGACCAAATGATGGAAAATAAGAAGCTGAGAAAAAGAGAGATAAACAACTACTGGATCACGAGGGCAGAATTCGAGAGATAAGTGATACCATAAGACGAAACAATATTAGAATAATTGGGGTCCCAGAAGAAGACAACAGAGAGAGGGGCAGAAGGAATATTGGAACAAATTATAGCAGAGAAATTTTCTAATTTGGGGAAGGAAAGAGGCATCAAAATCCAGGAGGCACAGAGAACCCCCCTCAAAATCAATAAAAATGGGTCAACACCCTGACATCTAATAGTAAAACTTACAAGTCTCAGAGACAAAGAGAAAATCCTGAAAGCAGCTCGGGACAAGAGATCTGTAACCTACAATGGTAGAAACATTAGATTGGCAAAAGACTGATCCACAGAGACCTGGCAGGCCAGAAAGGACTGGCAGGATATATTCAGAGCACTAAATGAGAAAAATATGCAGCCAAGAATACTGTATCCAGCTAGGCTGTCATTGAAAATAAAAGGACAGATAAAAAGCTTCCAGGACAAACAAAAACTAAAAGAATTTGCAAACACAAAACCAGTCCTACAAGAGATATTGAAAGGGGTCCTCTAAGCAAAGAGAGAGCCTAAAAGCAACATAGACCAGAGAG
>NW_027804240.1:0-282 GCF_054177405.1 Leptonychotes weddellii | reverse complement strand
TTGGGTCCAACACTCCCATGCAAAAGCCCTGCTACTTTATTCTGAGCAAGCCCCGTTAGCTCGGACTCATCTCTGCTTCTCTACCAGCTTCTTCTCTCTACTTTTCCCGCTTCTTGGTCACTAGCTTATACCTTATAGGCCGTGCTTTTTCTGCTTTAGACCCGGATCTATTATCTCCACTTTTTTAAAAAACATTTTTTATTGTTATGTTAATCACCATACATTACATCATTAGTTTTAGATGTAGTGTTCCATGATGCATTGTTTGTGCATAACACCCAG
>NW_027804239.1:0-282 GCF_054177405.1 Leptonychotes weddellii | reverse complement strand
TACCAAAAGTTTACTGATATTCAAAATCACAGATTTGCCCCATATCAGCAAAGACATGAATGACATTCCATTCTCAAGTGATCCTTACACACATACACACACACACACACACACTTTGAATAATTTGTCTTTGAAAGGGGAATCACCACAGTTGTCCTCTGTTTACAATGATCCATGGGCTCTTAAATAAGTAGGTCTGCGTACCACATACTTCACTGCTTCATATTTAAAGACTAGCAACCACAGAAAGATGTTAGATGGCCAAGGAAGGGAAACAGTTTG
>NW_027804238.1:0-282 GCF_054177405.1 Leptonychotes weddellii | reverse complement strand
TATAGGGGTGCCTGGGTGGCTCAGTCATTAAGCGTCTGCCTTTGGCTCAGGTCATGGTCCCAGGGTCCTGGGATCGAGCCCCTCATCGGGCTCCCTGCTCGTCTGGAGGCCTGCTTCTCCCTCTCCCACTCCCCCTGCTTGTGTTCCCTTTCTCGCTGTGTTTCTCTCTGTCAAATAAAATCTTTAAAAAAAAAAAAAAAGAAATTTGTATAATAAAAACAGAATTTTTGTTTCTTTTACTTTGGTTTAGAGGTTTCCTCCCAGATATTATATCCACATCAT
>NW_027804237.1:0-282 GCF_054177405.1 Leptonychotes weddellii | reverse complement strand
GAAAATCGACAGGGTCACGTCTATTACGGGATCTGGTGCTGTCCAGACGCTTTGTAAAAATAGTGCATCGACTGTGGTCAGCATGATTGTAAAACATGGGATACATTTCTACAGAGCTTGGCAAACACGGACATGTGTAACTCTGGATGTGACAGAGAGCAAGCTGGCTTCATCTCCGTGCCGGGCTGTCCCCTCCCTGAGCCCAGTAACACCCAAATGTGTCTGAGCGTGGCTGGGGGGGGAATCCCTGGGGGGAGCCCAGCTGGGGGACAGCCTGGGGGG
>NW_027804236.1:0-282 GCF_054177405.1 Leptonychotes weddellii | reverse complement strand
TAAAATTTTGGTGGAAAAGCACAAATAGCAAATAATTGCCAGGGCTATTTTGCAAAAAGAGAACAAAGTAAGGAGTCTGCATTTAACATATACCGGACTTACAATACAGAGATAGGTAGATGAATGGATCATAACAGAAAGCCCAGAAACAAACTTACACATATACGGAACTATAGATAAATAGATAGATAGATAGATAGATGATAGATAAAGAGATAGATAGATAGCTAATAGATAGATAGATGATTGATAGATAGATATATGTATTTTAAAAATATCTTT
>NW_027804235.1:0-282 GCF_054177405.1 Leptonychotes weddellii | reverse complement strand
TTTTTTTCAAGTTCTTAGTTTATTAATCCTCTCATGACAGATCTGCACAATCACCACAGATAAAGTCACGGCAGAACCTTTGTTCCCTCTGTGTCCAGTCTCCAGCTCGCTTGTTGCCAGCACCGGCGCTGGCTTTGGCAGTCCCCCTGACCTTCTTCGTTCTGTTCTTGGGTTCCTTTCCCTGTTTTCTTCAGGTCTTTTTCTGCTCACACAGCCATGTCTTGCAAGTCTATGGTCGGGTTCGTTTTTCTTTGCTAGTTGTCTCGCCACCACCCAAATGGG
>NW_027804234.1:0-282 GCF_054177405.1 Leptonychotes weddellii | reverse complement strand
GTCTGCTGTTCCTGGGGTAAAGCCTCCATTCTACCTGTAGGGACTAGGTAGAGGAACAGAGCCCTTAATATCTTGGTTACAATCACGTGGAATTTAATCTCTGTAACACAGAGCTGGGGAGATGAGAAATGCTGGGAGCCTGCCCCTCCTGGAGAGGTATCCAAGCCCAGGACAGGTTTCTGGAGGAAGGGAGAACCCCATCTTATTGGCCACACCTGCTCAGAGTGAAATTTTTGTCACACTGAGCTGGGGGAGTGCCTAAGTGCCACAAACTCTTGTTTT
>NW_027804233.1:0-282 GCF_054177405.1 Leptonychotes weddellii | reverse complement strand
CAGGCGTCTCTCTATGCATATATACAACTGTGTGCACATGTTTTACATAAAGGGGAATATGCTATTAAAGTCACATTTATGTAATTGAATCCAATATGCATAGTTCTAAGAACTGAGATGTGGGTATAAGCAACCCCTGCCCTGAATCTTACTGCCTAGGTGTAAAGATAGATACTTAACAAGGATTTCAAGAGAAGTTAGTGTTGTAATATGGAAAGTCCAGGAAGGTATGCATATTGCAAGGAATTTTACCTAACCTAAGAAGTAAGGGATGACTTCCTG
>NW_027804232.1:0-282 GCF_054177405.1 Leptonychotes weddellii | reverse complement strand
TGAATCATGGAACACTTCCTCTAAAACTAATGATGTAATGTATGGGGATTAACATAAGAATAAAAATAAATAAATAAATAAATAAAAGAGAATTACTGAGCATTTGAGAGATATATCCAATGGCTATATAATTAGATGAAAATTATATAAGAAAGGAATGCCCAATTTAATTTTTGGTATATTAGCTGTATAGGAAATATGGAGATACTTCATTCACATTTATCAAAATAGCCTACAGCAAGATAATTACAGATCACTTTTGAAAATAGTGGCATTTAATAG
>NW_027804231.1:0-282 GCF_054177405.1 Leptonychotes weddellii | reverse complement strand
ACCCAACATAGGGCTCAAACTCAGGACCCCAAGATCAAGAGTCGCATGCTCTACCGACTGAGCCAGCCAGGCATCCCTGGCATTCCTTATCAGCTCTCCAAGGGATTCTGATATACATCAAAGTTTGAGAATTAATGCCTAAGCAGTATTTCTCAAATTTGAATATGCATATGAATCACCTCAGGATTTAATAAATCAGAGTGGGGCCTAAGATTGCACATTTATAAAACATTTTTCTGAAGATTTTTTTTTTAAGTAATCTCTACACCCAAGGTGGGGCTT
>NW_027804230.1:0-2956 GCF_054177405.1 Leptonychotes weddellii | reverse complement strand
CAACCCTCAGTTTGTTTCCTAAGATTAAGAATTCCTCATATCAGTGAGGTCATATGATACATGTCTTTCTCTGATTGACTTATTTCGCTCAGCATAATACCCTCCAGTTCCATCCACGTCATTGCAAATGGCAAGATTTCATTCTTTTTGATGGCTGCATAATATTCCATTGTATATATATACACCATATCTTCTTTATCCTTTCATCTGCTGATGGACATCTTGGCTCTTTCCATAGTTTGGCTATTGTGGACATTGCTGCTATAAACATGGGGGTGCATGTACCCCTTCGGATCCCTACATTTGTATCTTAAAGGGGGTTTTGAATCTAGATCACTTCCTGGTGACTGGCAATAAACACCTTATCACTGGACTAGATGGTGTAATGATAGTTCTTGGCCTAGACGGTAGCACTGAAACTATTAACATGTTTCCTGTTGGTAGATTAGGATGGCTTATTAACCATAGCTGAATAACTGAACTGCCAGCAACAGAGCAGTGCTGAGCCCCCAGTATGGTACCACTTCTTGAGGAGACCAACAATCAATGTGTAATGGATGATTACGTTAGATTCCTTCTACCCTAAAAGTGGGAGTGATTCATCTGGGCAGAAATTGAGACATTCTCAGTATGTGTTTCAGTATGGGTTGCCTTTACTGCTTATAGGCTTTGGAAAAACTGAGGGCTTAGAGAATGTTTGATTCACCAACACAAGATACCTTAAAACACTACATTGGTACAGAGGACTCACTTCATAGTTAAAGAAGGGGAGAATTCAACAAATGCCTATGGGATCTATTGGTCCCATGGAACCTAGAAGCTGTTGGTCGGACAAACTCATGTGGCTTTTGAATATGCAGATGAGGTGTTAACTTGGAGATGATACTGCGTAAGGCTAGATGACTTCCTCCAGGAGAGAGTGAATGCCCTACATGAATGACTGTTACATGGCGCTGGGTCTCCAACAGGTAGAACACATGGGTCAGGGAGTGGAGCAGTGAAAGCAGGAGAGGCACTGCTCAGCATCACTTCCGAAGACGAATTTCGGGGAATCTGCTTCCTCTCTCCACAAATTAGCCTCCACGGATTTAGAAGTCCTGGATTGCAGAAAAAAGTGCTTCCAGTAGGGGATAAAGCAAGAGTTTGCTTAATTTAAGTTATGCTGCCATCCAGTCACTTTAGACATTTTGATCCAAGATACCACAGTGAAAAATAGGAGCCATCCTCCTGGCAGGGGTAATAGACCTGTCAGTGGGACCAGGAAGACTATGTTTGGCATCCAGGTGAACTAGTGGGGCATCCCTTGCTAACCCTCCACTTAGTTTTGATGGCAGTGCAACAGAGGAGTAGCCACAGCTTGAAAAGCATGATGAACAGTGACCTAGACCCCTCAGGGTTGAGAGTCTGGATTCTCCCAGTAGGTAAACTGCTTACACAGGTAGCTGAAGGTGCACAGAATAAAGACAGAATGGATAGTAGAGGATGGAAACAATGTGTATCAACTGTTGTCCCAGGACCAACTGCAGCACTGGGGCCACAGTTTGTTCTACTAATCTTATAAGCCCACCTTGGGAAAGAAGCCAACTACTAAGCTAGAGAGGCTATTTCCTTGTGGAGCACAAGGTATGAACTGAAGAGAAGCCGCTGGTGTGCCCCTCAGATCTCCCAGTCAGCATTAAGCACTTATTCTTCCAGTTCCTCAGCCTCACTCAAGGACATGTCCTGCTCCTGCAGGCAGCCTACAACCAGCGACAGTCCATGGGCAAATACAGAAAAGCCTGCCCATCATTTCCCCAGTTTTAGACTTATATGAAAGATCACCATGGCTTCAGAGAGTTCCATAACACCAAATGATTCCTGTGTTGCAACTGCACTGCAGTTCTAATTTTTCATTTGCCCAATCCTGTTTCTGTTCTTAAGAACATACTGTAATAAATGTGCTGCGTGTAAATCTCTGTCTCAGACTTGGCATCCCAGGAAAGCTGACCTATGGGTGGAAATCATTACAGGCCATAGCAAAGAGAAAGCTCCCTCAGTTTCTTCAGCAACAAAAAATGAGATTTCATAAATCACTTTGTTGAAAATACCATAAGCATAAAGAAATAAGAAATCAGCAAGAACAGGGCTCAATTACATGTGAAAATTTATACACCAGGATCAATATCAATGCTCTATTATTTTACAAATACATCACAGACTTAAAAAAAACCAAATAGGTTATGACTATTTTAAGAGGCAAACAGTCCAAAGGTCCAATAATATATTAATAATGTCTATGTCACAATCTCAATAAAGTTGCCCCCCTAGAGTGTAGTACACACAGACTATTCCTAAATAATATATCCTTGCATTCACTTCTGGCCTCTTCAGCTGGGTCTTCCTTTCCATTAGTTTGTTTTTCTCTTTTCCCGTTTTATTACTCCTTTTTGCACACCTACAAAATCATATGCTTTCCTCATATTGTAAGGGAAGGGATGATATCTTGTGCTTTACAAGTTAGTTTTTATTTTAGTATTTAAATGTGACTAGCTTTTTTCTTTTTCTTTTTTTTTTTTAAAGATTTTATTTATTTATTTGACAGAGAGAGACACAGCGAGAGAGGGAACATAGGCAGGGGGAGTGGGAGAGGGAGAAGCAGGCTTCCCGCCGAGCAGGGAGCCCGATGCGGGGCTCAATCCCAGGACCCTGGGATCATGACCTGAGCCGAAGGCAGACGCTTAACAACTGAGCCACCCAGGCACCCCGCTTTTTTATTTTTCAAGAGAATGATATGGAAAGCCAGAAATAAAGAAATGACTGCATATCTTTTTTATTTGAAACCTCTTCTCTTTCTTAGTACATCTACATACATATTCTAGTTATTATTTCCTAAGCTCTTTAACTTATTTCTGCCACTTTATATTTGTATGAATATAACACGGGATGAGATGATATTATTGATATTTAAAAGCAATAA
>NW_027804229.1:0-282 GCF_054177405.1 Leptonychotes weddellii | reverse complement strand
CCGACGCGGGACTCGATCCAGGGACTCCAGGATCATGACCTGAGCCGAAGGCAGTCGCCTAACCAACTGAGCCACCCAGGCGCCCCCCCCTCCATTTATTTTTAAAACAGCTTTATTGAGGCATAATTGACATACAGTAAACTGTACATTTAAAATGCATGATTTTATATATTTTGATACATATATTTGTTGTGAAGCTGTCACCTCAGTCAGGATGATAAATCTATCCATTATAAATCTCCAAGAATTTACAAAGTTTCCATGTGTCCCTTTTTTTTTTTT
>NW_027804228.1:0-282 GCF_054177405.1 Leptonychotes weddellii | reverse complement strand
GGACCCTGGGATCATGACCTGAGCCGAAGGCAGACGCTTAATGACTGAGCCACCCAGGGGCCCCTGAGGTTTTCCTTATTTCCTGAGGCATCTATCGCTATGAACTTTACTTCTAGTACAACTTTTCCTGCATCCCATAAAGTTTAGTATATGTGTTTTCATTTTTATTTGTCTCAAGGTATTTTCTAGTTTATTTTCTGATTTCTTTGTTGATCCATGCTGTTCCAGAATATGTTTTATTTTTTCAACCTATTTGTGAATTTTCTGGTTTTCCTTCTGCTT
>NW_027804227.1:0-282 GCF_054177405.1 Leptonychotes weddellii | reverse complement strand
GAATCACAGACCTCTATCCTTGAAACAAATAATACGATATACCTTAAAAAAAAAAGTAGGAAGGGAAAAATGAAGGGGGGAAAATCAGAGGGGGAGATGAACCATGAGAGACTATGGACTCTGAGAAACAAATTGAGGGTTTTAGAGGGGAGGGGGGTGGGGAGATGGGTTAGCCAAGTGATGGGTATTATTGAGGGCAAGTATTGCATGGAGCACTGGGTGTTATACACAAACAATGAATCATGGAACACTACATCAGAAAGTAATGATGTAATGTATGAT
>NW_027804226.1:0-282 GCF_054177405.1 Leptonychotes weddellii | reverse complement strand
GACCATTCCAGGGGGAGATAGGGATTCAGCAGTGCACAAAGCAGGCATGAACTCTACCCTCTTGGCACTTGCATTGGAGGGAGGGGGGCAAGAAGTAAATAGGCAGATAAAAATATAATGTCAGGTGGTAAACTGGCTAACCGGAAAAGAAAGCAGACTAATGGAGGAAGGGGCGCTCTCTTGCTAACCTATGTGGGGAAGAAGGAAGTCCACTCCGAGCAGAGACAGGCAAGGAGGTGAGCGTGCCTGAGGGCGGCGCTGCAGGCAGGAGGACCAGCACGT
>NW_027804225.1:0-282 GCF_054177405.1 Leptonychotes weddellii | reverse complement strand
GTTATGCACAAACAATGAATCATGGAACACTACATCTAAAACTAATGATGTAATGTAGGGGATTAACATAAGAATAAAAAATTAAAAATTAAAAAAAAAAAAAGAGAATGTGGCTGGCCCTTGCCCCTGGTTCCCGGGGAACAACCTCTAAATCCTTAGAATTTCCTGAATAATGAAAGAGCCTTTGTTATCCGTGGTGGGCCCTGAGAATTTATACTTGTAAGGTGACTCTGGTTGGGGACAGGCCAAGCCAGAAAGACCAATGTTGTGATTAGAGAGTCG
>NW_027804224.1:0-282 GCF_054177405.1 Leptonychotes weddellii | reverse complement strand
ATCCTTTCTGATGGCTGAGTAATATTCCATTGTATATATGGACCACATCTTCTTTATCCATTCATCTGTTGAAGGGCATCTCGGCTCTTTCCACAGTTTGGCTATTGCTGAAGAAGCAGAGACATTTAAACTTGGCTTTAAGAATGGAAAGATGCTTCTTTTTAGTAGCGCTGTACTGCGTGATATGGGTGACATAAAATCATTTCCATTATTTCAAATGAATGTGTTTATTGAGCTAAGAAAATCTATTATCATTGAGGCACAGGCAAGCACAAAATGTTT
>NW_027804223.1:0-282 GCF_054177405.1 Leptonychotes weddellii | reverse complement strand
CCATTGTCTGTCATGGACCTTAATGCTGATGTACAATGTGCCCTCACTTAATAATTGCTGGCTGGGACCCGGGTCACTGGGACGCAGAGCCTACTGTGCGGACCCTGGTTGACCATGCTGTCCCGGGTGGTTTTTTCTGCGGCCGCCGCAGCGGCCCCCTGTCTGAAGAACGCAGCCCTCCTTGGTCCAGGGGTATTGCAGGCAACAAGGATCTTCCACACAGGGCGGCCAAGTCTTGCCCCTGTACCACCTCTTCCTGAACATGGAGGAAAAGTTCGTTTG
>NW_027804222.1:0-282 GCF_054177405.1 Leptonychotes weddellii | reverse complement strand
TGACCCCAGAAAAATATACACTAAACAAATCAGAAGAGACCTGAAACCAGGGGAAAAGAAAGGGAAAGAAAGAAAAAAGAAAAGAAAAAGATAAACAAAACAAAACAAAAAAGAATAAAATATGATCAAATATGATCAGGCTGGTGCATAGATCAGTGCCACACACTAGATTTTGGGTGTATTTTGGTCTGTTAGAAGAAAGTGCCTCCCAAAATTTTAAGGAAAGAAGAACTTATATATGTATAGAAATAAGGGTTAATACGATGAAGGGATGGAATATGA
>NW_027804221.1:0-282 GCF_054177405.1 Leptonychotes weddellii | reverse complement strand
GGGGAGCCCAATGGGATGCAGGGCTCAATCGCAGGACACAGAACCCTGACACCATGACCTGAGCCAAAGTCAGATACAATCGCCTGAAGTAACAATAGTAACAATAGCCTTAATTTTGAAAACCAAATTTCCCATGAAGTTTTATTCAAAATAGCAAAACTTTAAATCACAAAGGAAAACAAAACTTAATTACTTTGTGGTAGCTGCCCTTAGTATATTCTGACTAAATTTATTTGAGGAAGAGTTGTGCTATATTTGTACATGATACCCATTTTTCCAAGT
>NW_027804220.1:0-282 GCF_054177405.1 Leptonychotes weddellii | reverse complement strand
CGTTAATTCCACCAACAGCAGGGGTTCTCAACAGCAGTTCTACTGACAACGGGGGGCCAGATAATTCCTCTAGAAGGCTTACAACATCTATCAAAACATGTAACATGTGCACCAGGTTTGGATCCTGATTCAGAAAACCAAAGGTAAGGGGAGAAACGTCACGAGACACGGAAGTGTGAACCCTGGATATTTGATCTTATTAAGAAATTGTTCTAGGGGCGCCTGGGTGGCTCAGTCGGTTAAGTGTCTGCCTTCGGCTCAGGCCATGATCTCAGGGTCCTG
>NW_027804219.1:0-2956 GCF_054177405.1 Leptonychotes weddellii | reverse complement strand
AGCCTTTTAGTATTCTGATTCTTATCTGGCTAAACCACAGAAGTTGAAAATAATAGAATACACACAAATATACACAGCAAGACAGTGACAATTTGTCTCTCTTTCCCTTTGTTTTTCTGTCTCATACTTTCCCTTGCTTTCCCACTTGATTTTTCCAAGTCTATCAGAGTGAAGAGGAGAACCTCAGATAATCTTTCCTAGAGCAGAAATAAAAGGACTTTGGTATATTCATTGCCAGAGAGGGATAAGAGGCTTTGAGAAAATGATATAAGTTTGTGTGTGTGTGTGTGTGTGTGTGTGAGAGAGACAGACAGACAGACAGACAGAAATGTGTGTGTTTCTCTGTCTTTCCTTTCCAAAAAAGCAGTGGTTCTCAACCATGGCTGCATGAAAATGAATAGGGGAACTTGAAAAATTCCCAGTCTGTGCTCCAGGCCAGTTGTATCAGAATCTGTGGAGGCCGAAATCATGTGTCCCATGATTCCAATAAGCAGCTAAGATTGAGATACACACTACAAAGTAGCCAAATCAGGTAGTAATACATACTACAAAGTAGCCAAATCCACCCTTCACTCCTTTCAGAATTTGCCTGGGAAAGCATTGTGGTTAACCCAGTTCCCGTCTTACAGGATTTATCTTTTTGATAAGTAGCAGTAAAAACCTTTGCATTTATTCTTCTAAGTGCCTATATCTCCCCTCTAGAAAAATCTTCAGTGACAAAATAACAACTGTATAATGACTTTAAATACTAATTACACTGGTTGTCTGCTTTTAAAAATTCTTCTCTTAGGCTTGCATAGTATCATACCCTAAACTTACCATATTGCCCTTCTGTCGCTGTCTTTATCAGCAAAATTGTTTCTAGTCCCGTGTATTTGCTTTAAGGTTTTACTTGTAATCCAACCTTCATCTCCCCGTTAAAGCACAGAATTCTTATCTTTCTCTTTGAAGTTTAGCTGAGTATATATTTATGTCAGTACTTTAGCTAGTGATCATAGAAGACTATAATGAGTAGGTAAACACCATGCTTTTTTAAAAAACAATAAATGTTGACAAAACTAATGGATAGTTGTTATAACACTTGTATACATTTTTGAATATTCATAAACCTTTTTGAAACTATGATTGGTATATCGGTATCCTGTCATGTTACATGTGTGACATCTCTTTTAATGTTAATATGGAAGATAAAAGCATTTATAAACAAAATGTATGCTTTTCAGTATTTATTTCCTTAAAGAATATGTTTTTGAGATTTTCCTTATCTAGCAAAATTTTGATAATAGTATGAAGTATAAAAATTGCTGAATCAGGTATAAGAATTTGGAGAATCAGTGAAGAATACGCAAGTAAATTGAGAAGAAAGATGAAGTAGATTTTAACACCATAATTGAGCACAAAGATAGTCAAAGGATTTTTAGAAGGGAGAGAAATGGTTAGAAAGGGAAAAAAAGAATGAAATATCTTAGTAATAATCAAATAGAAGTATAGTATATGAACAATCAACAAGCTACAATAAGTTTGGAAATCCATGACCTAGAATATATTTTATAATTGCTAACACTGTACATAAAATAATGTATTAATAAAAACTATTAACATATGCTAGAATAAAATGTCTCATGAAGCAGAGCTTGCTTTGTATGAATTCTGTCCCCTGTACTCCTTATCTTTTCTACAAGAGTTACTGAATTTGTGCTTGTGTAGTTGTTGCTAGTCTTTCTGTTCTAAAACAGACACCATCTTGCTTTTTGATTGTTCCTTATTATAGCTATTTTTTATCCTCCTGACTTCTGTTAGTCACCTGTTGCTTATGACTTGTGGTCTTTTTCCTTCTCTTTGGGCAAAGCTTAAACATTGTTATAGTTTGTTTCAAATTGTGGCATTTGACTAGAGTTCCAAATTCTTGAATGGTTCCTGGTGGGAAGTGTCCAACATGAGAGAGTTCCCCTTTTTTTAAGTGAAAAAACTATTCTAGATATCCCACTCTTGGTTTCAGTATGATACGGACTTTGTGAAAAAAGTCAAAGTAACAGTCACTGGATATACATTCAACGCTAAGCAAAGCACTGCTATCTATGGGGGTAAGGGAGAAGGTTATAGGTAGAGGGAGCTACACATATGGTTGTAGCTAGTTTTAGCCTATCACTAGATCACAGAGCATTTAATACTGTTCTCACATTTTCCTTGCTATTAATCTTTTTTTCTATAGCTTTGGCTATACTTAACCTCAAGTACATTTGTGTCAGCTGTACAGCTGTGTACAAACTACACATATAAAGGGCTTGCAAGTAACATTTAAAAGTTCAAGCCAGCACTGGAATCGGTGGGACCTTCTTCCTTCAGGTAGGGTATGCCCCTCACTTCCTCACTGCCAAGGCTTCTGGAAGGCTGACTTGAGCTCTGCAGGAAGTCCCCAGGGGGTCTTACTATTAATCTTTAAAAAATTTTAATGTCATCTGGAGGAAATTGGAAGGAAATCCCTTATTACTTTCAAAAACAATGACTAGATTGTTTACTGCCTGCTCTGGATGAAGTGAGAGTATTTCAGGGAAAATATAGGCAACCTTAATTATTAAGAACAGGATGATCTATATGGACATAAGACTTAGAAAGGTTAGGTATTGGGCGCCTGGGTGGCTCAGTCGTTAAGCGTCTGCCTTCGGCTCAGGTCATGATCCCAGGGTCGTGGGATCGAGTCCCACATCAGGCTCCCTGCTCAGCGGGAAGCCTGCTTCTCCCTCTCCCACTCCCCCTGCTTGTGTTCCTGCTCTCGCTATGTCTCTCTCTGTCAAATAAATAAAATCTTAAAAAAAAAAAAGAAAGGTTAGGTATTTATAGATTTAAGTCATAATTTCTTTTTTTAAATTTTATTATGTTAATCATCCATACATTACATCATTAGTTTTTTTTAAAGATTTTATTTATTTATTTGACAGAGAGAGAGACACAGCAA
>NW_027804218.1:0-282 GCF_054177405.1 Leptonychotes weddellii | reverse complement strand
GAAAGAGAAGAAAGGGAAAGAAAGCTTATTTGAAAAAAAAAAAAAAAACAGTAAGTAAAAATTCACCTAACCCCAGGAAGCAAACAGACATCCAGATCCAAAATACTGAGGGACAAAAAGCAGATTTAACTGCTTTGGGGCAAGGAAAGAAGTCACGGTTTAGAAGGCAACTAAAATATGCAGGAACCAAGCTTAGAACTCTACTCAATGGTGGGGGAGTTGCTGCAACTCTCCTTGTGGGAGGGACTGGTGAGTACCACAATTCATGTTGCCCTCCACCTT
>NW_027804217.1:0-282 GCF_054177405.1 Leptonychotes weddellii | reverse complement strand
GCTAGGGACACTCTGCTCTCACAATAACCCAAACTGCTACCTCGGCCACGAGCAGGACCCGTAAGGTGGCATCCCCTAGGAATTAAGGACACTCTTCCTTTTTTCTGGGGGCAAACTGTTTTAAAACGTCACTGTCTAGCACACGGACTCACTAGAAGCCCACACGTGCAAACATAGAAGCAAAGCAGTGTGAGCGGCCCAGAGCCTCCTGTGGGGAGGCCCCAGCTCAACCCCTGCAAGGTGGCCCCCAAAGGCACCGCACAGAGCCTCAGTCCTGCAGAG
>NW_027804216.1:0-282 GCF_054177405.1 Leptonychotes weddellii | reverse complement strand
TTTTTTCCATTGGATATTTTTTTCTGCTTTGTCAAAGATTATTTGACCATAGAGTTGAGGGTCCATATCTGGGCTCTCTATTTTGTTCCATTGATCTATGTGTCTGTTTTTGTGCCAGTACCATGCTGTCTTGGTGATCACACCTTTGTAATATAGCTTGAAATCAGGAAATGTGATGCCCCTAGCTTTGTTTTTCTTTTTCAACATTTACTTGGTGATTCGGGGTCTTTTCTGATTCCACACAAATTTTAGGATTGTTTGTTCCAACACTTTGAAAAATGT
>NW_027804215.1:0-282 GCF_054177405.1 Leptonychotes weddellii | reverse complement strand
CATGTTCTTCATATATGAGGAAAACAAAAACATATTTTTTCACCCCATAAAGAATCAGCAAAATCAAGAGAGTGGAAACTCTTTGGGACAATCAGTCTATTCATCAACAGATAAATTGAAAGAAAAACATGGAGGGAAACATATATTAAAAGAAACATAAAAGACTATAGACGTTTCTTACTTTAACCCTGAATTATACAAACTTTATAAAAAGTGTGGGGGGGAGAGATCACTGGAAATTTTAACATTTATATTTGGTAATATTAATTATTTTTTATTTGT
>NW_027804214.1:0-282 GCF_054177405.1 Leptonychotes weddellii | reverse complement strand
TCAGAACCCCGTGCTTCCTTCCAGGGTCCAACTTACACCACTTTTTGCTTCTTGAACCCTGATTTACGACTGAAGCCGCAAGCGACTGTCCCATCGTCCCAATCATTCTGACATTTCATACCATCTTAGGGTATTCATAAAAACCAGCCTCAAATCGTCACAATATGTTCTGTCTTATTTTCCCTACTGGAGTAAAGGCTCTTGAGGGCAAGATTATCTGACTGACTTATCTCTCTTGGCCTCAAGACCCTCACACCACCGTGCTTGGCACAAAGCAGAGAG
>NW_027804213.1:0-282 GCF_054177405.1 Leptonychotes weddellii | reverse complement strand
ATTAAAAGATAAGTTTATATTTTTTACCCTTTCCCTTAAAGGGGAATTGCTTATTATTGCCAACTTCAGAAGATAATAAGGTCCATCATAACACAACTATAATGTCATTTATATGTTATAAGTGATGGACCAGAAATTGACCTGGGCTGATTTTACTAAGGGAACAGCCCAGATTTCTTTTTTTTTTTTTTTTTCTTTTTTTAAAATTTTTTTTTTATTCTTATGTTAATCCCCATATATTACATCATTAGTTCTAGATGAAGTGTTCCATGATTCATTGCT
>NW_027804212.1:0-282 GCF_054177405.1 Leptonychotes weddellii | reverse complement strand
GGGGGGGGCGCTACTATTCCAGACACACCCGGTCTTTTTCTCTCGTGCTTCCTATTCTTAGTCTCTGCATTTTTTGCCTACACACACACACACACACACACACACTCGAAAGATAAGAAAAGTTTCAACTTTCTGAATGGCAAGGAAATGTGGAAGTGGTTGGCTCTTACTTTTCTTCTGGTTTCTCTGTCATTTCTGTATACTCCCTGGCGACCCAGAGAACTTTGCCAGTGGTTAGTGGCCAGGCGCATTTTAGAGTATTCCCAGAGGACCCTGACATTG
>NW_027804211.1:0-282 GCF_054177405.1 Leptonychotes weddellii | reverse complement strand
CTCAGTACCTTTTTCTCTCTCAAATATTTTTGCATATCTATTTCATTTTTTTGAAAATTTCAGTTGATTCTCAGCTTCTGTCCTGTATCCTAGAGATGACATTGTAGGCTGGACAGATCAGTAGTAAGATATAAAATAATTAAAAATTTAACATTTTTCAGCTACAATAATCTATAATCCTATAACCTGCAGTGAACAATACTAATGCATATATGTGAAAATTTCTCAAATTATTACTGATAGATACTGAGTTTTTCTAACAAAGTTAAGTGTCCGAATATT
>NW_027804210.1:0-282 GCF_054177405.1 Leptonychotes weddellii | reverse complement strand
GGTACAAATTTTTGCTTTGAAAGAAATCATACTGTTTAGGGTGAAGTAGTCAGGAAGACTTTTCCTGAGAAGGTGACATTTTTTTAGAGGCATAAATTATGGGAAAGACTGACACTATAAAATATCAGGAAGTGTGTTCTGGATAAAGGGAAAAACATGTATTCTCTGAGGCAGGAATAGATGCAGTATGTTTTAGGAACAGCATAAATTCAGTGTAACTAAAAGGAGCTGAAAGAAGAATATTAAGTGAAGTGTAAAATACCCAGGTTGTGGAAGACTTTG
>NW_027804209.1:0-282 GCF_054177405.1 Leptonychotes weddellii | reverse complement strand
AAAGAATCAATAAAATTAGTGACTAAAATCAGAAATAAATGTAAAAAAATTTTTAAAAATTTTAAACAAAATTTGAGTTTATGAGTTTTGCAATATATAGAATGACTTGAAGTGCTGCAAAACAAACAAATAATACTCATGAAAGAAATTGAGGAAGACACAAAGAAATGGAAAAACGTTCCATGCTCATGGATTGGAAAAACAAATATTGTGAAGATGTCAGTGCTACCTAGAGCAATCTACACATTTAATACAATCCCTATCAAAACACCATCCACTTTT
>NW_027804208.1:0-2957 GCF_054177405.1 Leptonychotes weddellii | reverse complement strand
TTTTTTTTTTTTTAAGATTTATTTATTTATTTGAGAGAGCGAGAATGAGAGAGAGTACATGAGAGGGGGGAGGGTCAGAGGGAGAAGCAGGCTCCTCGTTGAGCAGGGAGCCCGATGCGGGACTCGATCCCGGGACTCCAGGATCATGACCTGAGCTGAAGGCAGTTGCTCAACCAACTGAGCCACCCAGGCGCCCATTATCAAAAATTCTTAAGGCGATTTGTATGTTTTTGCCATGATGGCAAGTTCTGGAAGGGGACCCAATAAAGAGGCAGCGTTAGGGAATTTGTTTCTGGGAGAGAACCAAAGAGCGGCAAGCCGAGAAGCCAACTTGGACGTGACATCCTTGAGAGACAAAACTCACTGTGGGGAACGGTGCCGAGCTCAGCAAGTGCTGAGAGCTCGTCCCAAGGGGGCCGCTTATTTTCTGACAATTGGCAACTTTATCTGTTAGCTACAAATGTGTTGTGGGACAAGAAGAAAATTGTCTTCAGCCCTCAGAGAATGAGACAACTGTCCTTTGGACTTCCACAACCTCCTGCGTCTAAGTGACCCACCCAGGGCATATTTGCAGTGGGATCTTTGGCTGTCGAATCCCATGCTTGTGTGAGCCGAACCGGGGAGTCTATGGAAAGTATCGCCGGGAAGTGGGAGAAGATGGGGGATCATCTTCCCCTGAGCATATTCTCCGAAAGGGTTGCCTTTGTGCCGATGTCCTGAGGGTCGTGTGCTGACAGGAGTGGGGTCAAGTCGGGATGAAAGGGCATCGGAGAGGAACATGACTTAGGCACCTGTGCCCCTGTGTAAGGACTTGGGGGTGACTTCCACGTGCGCTCACTCACTCGCCGCCCTCCCGACAGGCAGGCTCTAGCCCGTCCTGGCCCAGCCCACTCTGCCCAGGGTACAACCGGCCTGAGCCTCTGAGTCTGACACAAACCAGAGGAAGACCTTGGAAGCATTAATTGCCCTTTTCCAGAGGAGGAAGTATTGGGGCTCTGAGGCTCTGAGAGCAGCACGCACCTCCTCCCCCGTCTTCAGGATGGGTGTGCTCGCCATCACAGCCCTGGAGCTGACTTCAGAGCCCAAGCTCAGAGCTCCATTCCCTGCCTGGGAGCCACCTGCCCTGTGGGTTGTGAGACCCTCCATGCACCTCTGGGCAGGGGTTTACAAGGACTGGAGGGACTGCTCCTGCAAATCAGTCTGCAAACGAAATTACAAGGACAAGGTCTCATGCTGCACCAGGTGAGAGCCGCTCTCCAAAACCACGCTCACGTTCATGTGGAGGTGTCAGTTGAGTGTAAGTTTCAAAAACTCTAATAAGGGGCTTGGTACTGTCCATCCATTGATGAAGAGATAAGCAAATGTGATATATCCATTCAATGGAACAATCAGCCATGAAAAGGAACGAAATACTACCACCCAGGTTAACCTTGAAAACATTAAAGGAAGTGCATCCCCAAAGCCGCCACCCATTGTAGGATCTCACTCACATGAGGTAGATGGAATAGGCATATTCACAGACAGACAGCCTAGTAGAGGTTGCCAGGGGCCAGGGGGGCAGAGAAGAATGGAAATGACAGCCAACAGGAATGGGGGTTCTTTTTTGGGTGATTCAAATGTTCTGGGATCAAGGAGTGTTGGAGTTGTACAACTTTGTGAATATACTGAAAGCCACTGAACAGCACACTTTAAAATGATAAATTTTATGGTGTATGAATTCTCTCTCTATAAAAAAAGACTTGAAAAGAAAAATTGAATGGTGTACAGTCAAGGCAGATATATTAAATAACTTGAGTTAGAACAGAAGGAAAAAAGTCACAATTTCAGGCATTCATTGAGAAATGATGACCCTCGGAATGTGGGCCCATGATCTTCCTGATGACACGGCTAAAGCAGAGTGGCAGGTGCTCTGTCAGAGGGGGCCTGGGCTCCCCAGTTTGCCTCCGTGCCCACCCCTCTCTGTACTCATTCATTTAGGTTACCACCTGGTCCCTGAGAGTGTTATGTTTCATGGGGTCATCGTGTGGGACACCACTGACTCTGTGTTCCATGGGAGCCGTGCCCTACAGAGCTGTCCAGAGAGGGGGCCCTGGTAAGTTACCCCAACTTGTCCCTCCCCCAGAATCTCTTGCTGCAGTTGAAGCAGGATCTGCTGGGATGGCAGTAAGAGCTGCAGGGGGGCCAGCCTGCATCTGTGTCGGGCTGGGTGGGGCTGGGTCACACCTACTTTTCTCCCTCCCCTGGCTCATTCTCCACTGCCCTCCTTCTTGTATCCTGGGATTGAGCTCCCCCACGGTTTAGCATACAGACGTTTTCCTCACCTCCGTTCTTTGGAGAACTCCAGCTAAGATGTTTATTACCACTATCGTTGTTATTCATCAGGGCGCCCTGTCCACATTGAAGTGGGATGATCAAAAGGATTCTAGCCCTGAGTTTGAGGCGTAGCTGTGGTTTCTTGGAAACAGCACTGAACTGAGGTTTAAAAGATGGACAAGGGCTCTCAGTTTCTCTACTGCCTGTTTTTTAAGAATGAACAGAAGTAACTTCACCATGTGGCTCTGAATGGAGGATGCAGCCGGGCCCTGGGGGCTGGGCACTTTGCTTCTTCCCCATGACTCTCCGCCATGGATCCTACTGCTGGGATCTCACATCTCCATCCACTCTGACATAATGCAGGGGATGCTAATCTACCCATTTGGCTGATGGGAAGACTGAGCTACAAAGGAGAAGGCTTGAGCTGACCCCAAGCGGAGCAGGAAAGAGAAGTGGGGACTGAGCTGCAGGCGCTGATCCAGGAGCCCTTTCCTCCGGGCTAGGCAGACAGTCAGCCATGGGGACGTACTGACCTCCAGGACATCTGCAGTCATCGATGGCCTCCGTGGCTGCTTGGCCATTGGGCTAATCCTTGCCCCATCTGTGGGGAGGACCCCTGACAGGCTGAGGAAGACCCCAGGCCC
>NW_027804207.1:0-282 GCF_054177405.1 Leptonychotes weddellii | reverse complement strand
TCTTTCTTTCTTTCTTTCTTTCTTTCTTTCTTTCTTTCTTTCTTTCTTTCTTTCTTTCTTTCTTTCTTTCTTTCTTTCTTTCTTTCCTCTTTCTTTTTCTTTTAAGTAGGCTCCACACCCAATGTGGGGCTTGAACTCTGAACCCTGAGATCAAGAATCACATGCTCTACCAACTGAGCCAGTCAGGCATCCCCAATGATATGTTTCTTGATGAAAAAAAAAATTAGTATTAGGAGATGTCATTTGGTGTGCTATTATGATTCTATGTACCATAATTACCTG
>NW_027804206.1:0-282 GCF_054177405.1 Leptonychotes weddellii | reverse complement strand
CCTATTCTAGGGTCCGAGGTGAAGTGGGACAGGGAGCAGGGAGAAAGGAGGCATGGACTCCTCCCCCTCTGGTTGGAGTGGCCTGGGGATGTGGATCGCAGAGAAGCCCCTTTCAGCCTGGACCTGTTGTCACAGAAGCCAGGACATTAGCCTCAAGCATCATGCAGGTTTACTTAGGACGCAGCAACTATCTAGGTCCTTGGAGGAGCAGGAGACTTTTCCAGCCCAGTCCCCTATGAAATCTTCAGTGGCACTGACTCTAGGGGGGAATGGGTGAGCCAT
>NW_027804205.1:0-282 GCF_054177405.1 Leptonychotes weddellii | reverse complement strand
GCAAACAGTGAATCATGGAACACTACATCAAAAACTAATGATGTAATGTATGGTGATTAACATAACATAATAATCAAAAAAAAATGGGTACACATTTCCAATAAACAATTAGGAACATAAATCTGCAGCTGAAGAGGAAGAGGACTAGATACGGGAACAACTGATGACAGGTGGCAGCTTATCTGCAGAGACAATGCAAATAACACACAAGCAAGGGTTCTCATCCAAAGTGATCAGACCACTGAGGCTGGAAAAACAGGGCAAAGGTGAGAAACCTGGTGT
>NW_027804204.1:0-282 GCF_054177405.1 Leptonychotes weddellii | reverse complement strand
TCCCAGGACCCTGGGGTCATGACCTGAGCTGAAGGTAGACGCTTAATGACTGAGCCACCCAGGCGCCCCCACGGACAGAACTTTTTGAAAGGATGTCTCTTTGGAGATAAAACACTGGAATATGGCTATTAAAGGATTACATGCTGACAAGTTGTCTTAAAACTTAAAAGTTGTCCTAACATCCAAATCGGCAAAGAAGAAGTCAAACTCTCACTCTTTGCAGATGATATGATACTTTATGTGGAAAACCCAAAAGACTCCACCCCAAAACTGCAAGAACTC
>NW_027804203.1:0-282 GCF_054177405.1 Leptonychotes weddellii | reverse complement strand
CCTCATCTATTAAAAGTGCAATAAGATGGTATCGGGTATTTTTTAGCCAGAAGGAAAATGATCCCAAATGGAAAATGGAAAACTGAGATGGAACACAAGAAGGTTTCAAAGTAAGTGTACTATTTTACACTGAAAATTTTAGAATTCCATATGTCCCATGGGACATATGTGGGAGAATATTTGGTGCTTTAAATTGTTTCATTTTAGCTATTTTTGTGCTTATGTAGTTTTATCATTTTTGTATTTGTTTTTATTTATCTGCTGACTAATGATGTTGAGAAT
>NW_027804202.1:0-282 GCF_054177405.1 Leptonychotes weddellii | reverse complement strand
CTGCTTCGTCCTCTGACCCTATCCCCTCTCATGTGTTCTCTCTCTCTCATTCTCTCTCTCTCAAATAAATAAATAAAATCTTTAAAAAAAAAAACTATAAAAAAAAAAAATCTTGTTCGCTCGACAAAGGCTCCCTTTGGTCCTCTGCACAGTGAGATGCTTGTGGCCCATGCCTGCTTCCAGGACTGGAAGGTTCTATCCATTCTAGGACTCTTAGGGAGGAACGTGCCGTCTCCTGCCACGACCAAGCCTGCTTATCACCAGCCACCACCAACCTGGCCG
>NW_027804201.1:0-282 GCF_054177405.1 Leptonychotes weddellii | reverse complement strand
GGCCACGGCAGCCTGGCCGCTGAGAGCAGCAGGGAGAAGGGAAGGCAACATCCCGGGGTCTCCGGGCAAAGTCAGCCCAGCTGCAGGGCAAGAGCAGGCAGCCTACGTCAGTTCCCTTCGGGTGTTCCCACTGGCAAGTGTCCTGACCGAGAAATGGACGCCCTGGACTTAACCTGATGCCCTTTGACACTTCACTTCTCTCTGTTTTTAGTCCAGACAGGCCAACTGAGCCTGTGATGATGATTTGGCTCCCCAGGCCAGCCTGGCCACAGGAAGAGAATG
>NW_027804200.1:0-282 GCF_054177405.1 Leptonychotes weddellii | reverse complement strand
CACTTTCTGTATTCCCCACACTAAGCCTACCAAAATATCTGGCATTGGGTAGAATTCAGTAACTCTTTACTATTTAATTGACTTAAAGGAATGGAAGAGAAATCTAATCCCTGAAGGAAAAAGGAATGTTACATCTGGAGAAAATACATCAGGATAAGGGAAATAGCTGTTCTGGAACACATGAAGGGGGATGAGGCTCATTTTATCTGGTCAGAGAAGAGCCAGGAGTGGTTGACATAGCAGTAGGCTCCAGTCTGATAAACAACAGAATTATCCAACAAT
>NW_027804199.1:0-282 GCF_054177405.1 Leptonychotes weddellii | reverse complement strand
CTACAAATTTCCCTCAAAGCACTGCTGTAGCTGCATCCAGCAAAATTTGTTATATTGTCTTTTTTTAAAAAAAAAAACATTTTATTTATTTGAGAGAGGGAGAGAATGAGGGGTGGGAAGGGACAGAGGGAGAAGCAGACTCCCTGCTGAGCAGGAAGCCCGATGCAGGGCTCGATCCCAGGACCCTGGGATCATGACCTGAGCCGAAGGCAGACACCTAACAACTGAGCCACCCAGGTGCCCCTATATTGTCTCTTATTATCACTTATTTCAAAATATTTT
>NW_027804198.1:0-282 GCF_054177405.1 Leptonychotes weddellii | reverse complement strand
TAGTATCTATAAATTTGGGTGAACTCCTCTCTTCTGGAGGTCCCCCAAATATCCCAAGTTTCCTGAGCCTGCCAAGAAGTGACCTTCCACATTCACCTATAAAGCTAGGAACCCTGTAAGTGAGAAATCTGGTCATTAACATGGTTCCATAAAGTCACCCTTGTTTTTTAAAAGTGCCTGGTCGTATCTGATTAAAGGAATATTTTCTCAAGTAAACATTTCAAGCAAGACCATGGTTGCATGCCTAATATTTCCAATATGCCCTGTTAACAAGGAAAGTAG
>NW_027804197.1:0-2958 GCF_054177405.1 Leptonychotes weddellii | reverse complement strand
TGTCAGAGTGAGCACAACCCACTTTCACTCATCAGTGCTCCCCAGTTATATCTCCACATGCTGCTTCATGTTAGAGATAGTTCATGAGCTACAGACATTTTCAATCAGTCTATAAACTCAAGATTGGAAACTGCAATTTATTTATCTTTGGGTCAGTCTTGTAAATAATTAGCTCTCATTAAATATTGTAGAATTGAGTTGAATCTTTGTTCTCAAGTCTCACGACTCCAAGTGGCTTCTGAGCACCAGGAACTGTCCTTGGGGGTTCAGAAAGATGGAGGAGGGTTAACAGATGTTTTTACTGTTTTGAATGTCCAAATCTATAAATCTCAGTTAAAGGAATATAAGAATCATAGAAAATAAGAGTTGAAAGTGAATTCAGGGGGCATTAATAATAACAATCATTTTTAAGAGCAGCTAAAATATACTGAGTACTTTGTACCAGGCACTGATCTAAACCCTAGTCACTTGTGATCTCACTTAAGAGCAAACTTATAAGGGGTGATATCATTATCTTCATTTTATAGATGGGAGAACTGAGCTAAGTAATTTACCCCACATCAACATCTCCCAGCCATCCATCCAGTATGTAAATCCAGGCACTCTGACTGTGAAGTTCATATTCTTCACCTTTCCTTCCACTCTGTCCTGTCTTTCAGGAAAATTAGATCCAGAGAGATTAAACTTATAATCGTACTAGTTTCAAACTGTAGATTTTAATAATTTGAAAAAGTATAAGTTATCTTTGCTTGTATATTTTAATAACATTTCTTTTTTAAAAAATTGTATATCAAGATTGTTAGATTGTAAGCAGTCTGAAGATTGTGGTTTTAATGGTGGAAACTGAATGTATAGGTAACTGGGCAAAATCTTCTGAAGACGCTGGCCTGGAGAAACCCAGCTTCTAAACATAGAGTATTCAAAAAGCCTCTCACATAAATATTATTGAAAGTGCAGGCCTGACAGTTATGTCACGTGATCTGGCCATTTGCCATGCTGTCTTGTATTCTTTCCTTGCTAAACAAACTGCCCTAATCCTTGTCTTTGGATGAGATGCTAAAACCTTAAGTCACGTCTCTACCCAAATTCAGTAATTTTCTGAGTACAGGTGACCCCTTACTCAATATGATGTGAAACACAATGTCAAACATTAACCCATGTCTTCTACAAAAATATATGTATACGTATACATATATATATACATATAATTTTGCTTATTTCGACCTTGCTTGCTGAAATTATCCAAACATTCAACTTTACCCTTTCACCAGCTTACCACCACTGAAAGCAGAGTGTCTGAAAGGGTTCTCACCTGCTTTGGGCTAATCAGGTGCCCTTGGTAAACTGTGGGTTCCTGGGCCCTCACCCAACAGCTTCATCCAAGTAGGAGCCTAGGAAGCAGACAGGTAGAATGAATAGATGAATTTAATTAATTAATCATTTAATTAGCCAATTAATTAATTAACTAATTAGTGATGGTTTTATGGATGTATTCTTATCCCCAAACTTACTGATTTATGTAAAATAAATATGTACATCATTTTACATGTCAATTATACCTCAATAAAATGGTTGTGAAAGAAAAGGAAACATCTAAATACCATTAAAATAATAAGTCAATAAATATTTAAACAAATAAATAAGGCAAAGTCATTCTCATGCAAAAATCCCTGCCATGAATCCTCTGTTTTTCCCTTTATTCAGATCCTCAAGTCAGAAATGCATCATTTTTCTATCCAGATCACTATAACTTCCTGTTTCCATAAAGCATTTTTTTTTTTTACTTAGTTTCTGCTGCTTCTCTACTATTGAGGTCTTATTTGGAAATTACCATTATAATTGTTTAGGTATTTCCTCTTTCCTTTATTTATTGTGCCTAACTGCTTATCTTCAGTAAAATTTTTAAAGCTCTCTACCAAGTTTTCTGAATATGGACATTTTAATGTTTTTCTTTTTAAAGTAACTATTGATTCTCTCTTCTCTCCTAGCCTCTAAATATGCCCACCTGTGACTTCAGATTCAAGCAGGCAACAACATAAGTGATCAATGAGAAATTGTCATCATGCCTATCTGCAACATCTCATGCAAGTGTGTATGATGGGGTGGAACATGAAGATAAGCAAGAATTCACTGTCCTAAGAGGCTGTTCTGTTTAATTTGGGCTATATGATCCTGCTCAAGTCATCCATACAACTGAACTCCCATAATTTCATAATCTCATAAATTGGAATTCTAGAGGGAGGAGAAAGATGGCAGAGGAGTAAGCGACCTGGATTTCGTCTGGTCCCAGGAATTCAGCTGGATAGGGATCAAACCATTCTGAACACCTACAAACTGAACAGGAGATTGAAGAAAAGAATAGCAGCAACTCTCTGAACAGAAAAGCAACCACTTTCTGGAAGGTAGGACGCGCGGAGAAGTGAATCCGAGGCAATATTCAGCAGGATAGACGGCGGGGGAGGGGGCCTCCGACGGCCCCTTCTGGCAAGTGATAGAGCTGTGGAGCACAAAATCGGAACTTTCAGAAGTCTGCTCTGATGAGGGACATTGCTCCAGTGGCTAAGCAGGGGGTGGAACCCTCATGGGACAGTGTGGTCTCAGGACCCTTGGGGTCACAGAAAGACCGGGGGTGCCGGAGTGCGGCAGAGCTCCCAGGTATCGGAGCAGGGAAGCCGGCTGCAGAGGCGGAGCCCAGGCGCGGGCTCTCAGCTCAGAGTTGCCATAAACCGTGATCCGCGGCACAGTCGGGCCACTGCTCCTCCAGCAGGGACCCAACAAGCGGCAGATCCGGGGAGACTCACCTTCCTCCCCCGGGAGGAGCCGCACGGGAGTGCACCGCAGGGATCTGCTGGGTTTGGAGACTCCACACAGGGTCGGGTGCCAGAGATAGAAACGCGGGGTCACAGGCCGGGTGAGCACGGAGTGTGGCCGGAGACCAGGGAGATGGGAGTGACTGAC
>NW_027804196.1:0-282 GCF_054177405.1 Leptonychotes weddellii | reverse complement strand
CGATGTCACATATGCACCTGCAATTAAATGAGCAAAAGAATAATAATAGAACGTCTATGTTTTTACATGTTCTGGGTGTATACTCTTTACCTCTTTAAATGACAACATTTTCTAAAGAGAAAGAATTTAATTCAGTCTTCCCTTATAGCATGGTTGACCAGAATCAGTTTTTTTTTTTAATAAGTTGAAGGCTTTGAATGTTTCTTTTAGCCCCACAGCTTATTACTATAATGTAAATTTTTATGATTATTATCAAAGTTGGGAAGAAATTCTACCAATTTT
>NW_027804195.1:0-282 GCF_054177405.1 Leptonychotes weddellii | reverse complement strand
GAAAATTGGCAAAACTAAAAGGTATTTGTTTGGGGGAAAAATAATCAAAGAAAAAAGATCATACCTTAGCTAGAATGGTGAATAAAAAAGAAAGAGAATGATTGACGATACCAGTTGGGAGATAGGAGGGGATGTATAAGAAAGCTATTTCTGCAGAATGTAAGGACATTAAAAGAATGGGAGAAATACTGTGAACAATTTTTGCCAAAAGTCATAAGTACAACCTTCCAAAACTGACAAAACAGGAAATAAACATGAGTAGATGTGTATCTGTGAAATATT
>NW_027804194.1:0-282 GCF_054177405.1 Leptonychotes weddellii | reverse complement strand
GAAAATATATACTTGATGATTAATCATTCAAAAATATGCATAGGGCATACTAGGCTATTCAGACCAGAAAACACCATCTGTGGGAAGGTTATGAATGTGGCAGTAATATCTAAAAGTAGAATAAAAAAGGTCTTCTGGAAAGATGACCTTGGCTATCCAGCTCAATAAGGGGATAGTGAGTATAACACCCTACTCACACTCTCTTGTCTCCTGCCTGGAGCTCAGCTGGATGCCTCCCCTCACCCTTCTCAAGTGCCTGTCAGAACATGGTATCCTCCAAGG
>NW_027804193.1:0-282 GCF_054177405.1 Leptonychotes weddellii | reverse complement strand
TTATTTTTTTAAAAATTTAAAAGAAAGTCACTGCTTGAAAAACCACAAATCTGCAAATTTCAATCTTCTTCTATAGCTACTATTTTTTTTTTAAGATTTTATTTATTTATTTGAGAGAGAGAGAATGAGAGACAGAGAGCACGAGAGGGAAGAGGGTCAGAGGGAGAAGCAGACCCCCCGCTGAGCAGGGAGCCCGATGTGGGACTCGATCCCGGGACTCCAGGATCATGACCTGAGCCGAAGGCAGTCGCTTAACCAACTGAGCCACCCAGGCGCCCTAGC
>NW_027804192.1:0-282 GCF_054177405.1 Leptonychotes weddellii | reverse complement strand
TCTGAAGTATGACCCTCTGTTTCTTGATCTGAGCCTTGTAAGATTTTTGTGTTCACCATATTAATAATCAGTCAGCCATAAATTGACTAATACACTTCTCTGTGTGTATGTTATGCTTCAAGAGAAACTTGAAAATAAATACCCTCATGCCCATCTCACTCTTCTTACTTTGCTTTATTTTTCATCATGACACTTATCAGTACCTGACATTGTCTTATATTCTTTTATTTTTTAAAGATTTTATTTACATATTTGAGAGAGACAGTGGGGGAGAGAGAGAGC
>NW_027804191.1:0-282 GCF_054177405.1 Leptonychotes weddellii | reverse complement strand
TATTCTCACAGACACGGAGACACTTGGTCTGCAACATCCAACTGAGCCACCATTTGTACCACGTTTTAGTTTTTTCTGGATGGCCGGTGAAGTCTGTGCTCCAGAAGGAGGCAACGCATAGCCAGTGCCCTGCTCCTTCATCTGCCGGGCCACTTGCTCACACCACTGCCCCTACTCTTGCCCTCTTCCTCGCTCGTGGATCACCACGCACTTTTGTTTCACCGAACGACAGTAGGTGAAAGAGGGATTTTTTGATGAGAATCATAACCAACATCTACAGAG
>NW_027804190.1:0-282 GCF_054177405.1 Leptonychotes weddellii | reverse complement strand
ATTTCTAAATTGAGGTAAAATCCACATAACATAAAATCCACCATTTTAAAGTGTACACTTCAGTAACTTTTGATGCATTCACATTACGCACCCATCACCACGATCTACTTGTAGAACATTTCATCACCCCAAAGGAAGCCCCACACCCACGAAGCAGTCACTCACCAGTCCTGACTCCCCTACAGCCCCTGGCAACCACGAATCTGCCTTCTGTCTCCACAGATTTGCCTATTCTGGACATTCCTATAAACGGAACAACGCAACATGTGGCTTTTTGTGTCT
>NW_027804189.1:0-282 GCF_054177405.1 Leptonychotes weddellii | reverse complement strand
TACAAGGCCACTAAGTCCCAGGGCCCTACCGTTAGTGGGTACTGATCAGGCTTCCACCAGCCCAGAATCAACTTTATTTCTTTTATGTAACCTCGCTTGTGTATAATACGCTCCTCCTCCACAAGAGGAGATAAGGTAAAACACGAGGAGGTTTGAAACATACTTCAAAAAGGGTGATATATATATATATATATTTTTTATTCTTATGTTAATCGCCATACATTACATCATTAGTTCTAGATGAAGTGTTCCATGATTCATTGTTTGTGCATAACACCCAGT
>NW_027804188.1:0-282 GCF_054177405.1 Leptonychotes weddellii | reverse complement strand
GAGTAAGGTGAAGAGCACAGCCTGGCTCAGGCCATGTGGCTGCAGGCTGAACTGACAAAGTGGCCTCGTTGCTGGCCCCGGCTGCCTACAATGACAAAAGAGGGGCAGAGGCTGGGGAGGGTCCCCATGACTGGCAGCAGCCCCATGACTGGGCCCAGAAGCACGTGGCCCAAGGAGGCCGGGGAGGCACATACATTAGATCCAGTACACCTCTTCTGGGTCATGGCGGGACTGGCTGGGTCTGAGCCACACCACGGTGGTACGAAGAGCCGCTCTGGGAAG
>NW_027804187.1:0-282 GCF_054177405.1 Leptonychotes weddellii | reverse complement strand
GGCAGTGAGCTGCCCAGAGGTCATCCTGGTCAGCCTTGTCATTTCTGGGACTGTCTTTGGTGCCTAGAGTCCTTGTGTAGGGTAGGTCACCCCATGGGTCAGGGGCCATGACAGAGCCACGTGAGAACTAAGGTTTTGGACCCCTTGGAGCATGAGGACATTATATGCACAGGGCTGAGGAGAGGCACATTTGTCCCCAAGTTCTTGCCTAAAACTCTGGTAGGGAGTGCTTGGGAATAGGGTAAAGGAGCTTGAAGATCCAGTTAATAAACGTAGAGACGG